>NC_059372.1:27295430-27515430 GCF_019703515.2 Myxocyprinus asiaticus | reverse complement strand
AAAAAAATAATGAAACAGAGAGGACACCTATAGGCCTTCAAATAAAAAAAAAATAAAATAAAGCACATTTTGTTCAGGTCATGTGGCGTAACCCTGAGAAACTTTACTGTATTCTTGACTAAAAAATTTGTAAAGAATATATCTTTTACCTTGAAAAATGTGTTTGAAAATTTTGTTGAAATTACTGCTTAAGTTGTGTATACTCTCACGTGCAAGGAAAGTATTTGAATACCTTTTATTTGATGGTTGCACCACATGACATTTTTTTTAAGTCATAATTTTTTGAAAAAGCAAAATGGAAAAAAACTTTATATTTTAATGAACTTGACATGTGTTTTAAAATTCTCTAATCTCTAATTTTATCACGTCTGACAAATGTATTTGTCGACACCCAAATAAGAAATATTGATGGAGTTTACAGCATTGAAATAAACAGCTACAGAATGGAATGAGTATAACCAGCATCTGAAATTATTACATAACTACAATGTTTCAGAATAATGATGCATTAAGCCCTAGAGAGCCTTTTCAGAAATCAAAATAAGAGCTCTCTTTTGTTGTCAACATTTCAATGAACCTTTAAAGAGGATTTGGATGAATAGATGATGCCTATTTTGTGAATGAGATGTAAACTTACTTCTGCTTTTCCAGCTCAAGCTTGATTTCATCTATAAGAAAACAGGCAAAAGGAGAGACAAATTAACACAAGAAGACACCCTTGCATCACTCAAGGCTGTTGGTGATGACACCCCACCTTTAAAACAAACAAACCTGAAAGGGAAGAGAATGCTAGGAATGCTAAATCAGAAAATGGCCAATCACACAAATTCACAAAAGCAGGTAGATGCTCTGACATGATCATGCACCAACAAAGTGTCTTATTACAATTTACACAAGTATCGAGCTGTCTAGGCCTAAAGCTTTTTAGCTTTTGCTAATTAAGTCAAATGATGTGCTCAATCTAAGTACTGTAGGATATTTAGGTGAAATGAAATTCCCAGACTGAATTGTGGAGATGGGGTAGAAATAACATCTTCAGCTGGGAATATGTGCCCTAATACTGCAGAGCAAAAATACTAGAGGTAGACCGATATATCGGTTTTACCGATTAATCGGTGATGATAGTTGCTTTTTTTTTAGAACTATCGGTTATCTGCAAAAGTCTATGCCAATAATTTTCTTTTTTATTCCTCTGATAATTATGTTTTTTAAATTAAAGTGAGGGCATGAAAAGAAAAATGTGAATATATGGAAACGTCCCTCGTCAGCACATACATCATGTCTTCAACTTCATAAATTGTGAATAATAATAATAATAATATATAGGCGAAAAAAAAAAAAAGAAAAAAAAAGCTTGATTTGGTAAATATAAAAAATAGAGCATTGTAACAGAGTCCCCGGTGTATTTTAGGCTTGTTTAGTGTTAAAAGTCCCACATTATGCGACCAACCTTCATTTTTCTGATTATTATTGGGATTTTGGTTGTAAAAATAAAGTATATCTGGGATTTTATTCATTTTGGACTCTCGTGTCTGTGCCAACTAATAAAATGTTGTAACATTCTATGAATCGATTTTAAAAACTATCGGCCGATTAATCTGTTATCTGCCCTTTCCACCACCTTAGCTATCGTTCGATCTCTAAAAAATACAAAAGCAATACCGACTATATAAGACTGCCAACCCAAGCAAGAAACGTTTCAGGACACTCTTAGTGCCTCGCATATATGATTCCCATTAAAGGTTGAAATGAGGCCTATATGCAGGCAAATTAAGTATATTTCCCATATCACCAGTGGTTAATGAAGTGCATATTTTTAGCTTTTACCATTTAAAAATGGAAAAGATAGGCAAAGTAAGAGGTTATGAGACGGAGCAAGTTGCATTAGTGCCATTTATTAGTTAATTATTTCCTCCGATTATTAGGAATAGCCAAAAAACAAAAACAAAAAACAAAATGCAGAATAGTTTTTATTTCTGTTTGGGTGCAAGTACAAGTTCTTCTGAATTTAAAATCCATTATTATTCATTAACAGGCAGCCATCTGCTTGCAACAAAAGCACTGGGGCCGGTTGCACCAGCTGTGCGCAAGTTAAAACTTAGCCTAGTTGTGGCGTAAATGGGCACTAAGTCACAATTTCCGCACTACTAAATATTTGAGCGTTGCACCATTAAACTTAGGTAGAACGTAACCCTACGTATAAACTAAATATTTAGGGAAGCCTCCGACCAGGAGTAACTGATGGAATAAAAAAGCAGATTCATTTAATGACATCAGTGAGCTCATGTTTTGTGTGACAGGCATCAATCATTTCGACATATATGATGATGTCGGCATTTACACTCATTTACATTTACCAGAGAGAGAGAGGAAAATAAATAAATAAAATAAAATAAAAAAAACGTACTTTTAAGCAGCTCTTCAGCATGAAACCAATATAACGGTGCCGTTTTCAGGGTGCGTCGCCCGGTGTCAAGTTTCAACACATTCAAAATATATATAGGATATTAAAATGAATAAATGTCTGTTTTTCCAGCCTGTTGTATTAGTATTTATCACCCCTCATTTATTTTAGATACAGTTATTAAATATTGTTATTTACACAGGGAAAATATACTATTTATCAAATCTACTTTTATTACATATCGTATTTTTTGGGGATATCATTTATTACAGCTGACAGTTACGTAAACAAACAAGATCTGAACATCAACCGTAACGAGATCAAACTGAAATTCATGGCTTTTTAACACTTCTGTGTATACATTTGAAGGCTGTTTATTGGATCGATACAGGTAAACGTCATATTATGCGACTACGCATTACTTTACGGAGAGCTTAAGACCTACTAGTCTTGCCTTAAGAACAGGTGGTGCAACCAAATTAAGCACTGACTTAATAACAAACTAACTAGTAGTTACTAAGCCCTTAGTGTGAACTTTACGTCCTAACTTACGTGAGAACTTATGCACAGCTGGTGCAACACTACCCAGGAAACTAAACTTAAGCAACATCACATTTCACAAGATGCATTCTCACAACGTTTAATGAACCATGTTGTAAGAAAACCGTACCTGACTACCTGAAATTTACTGCATTTTCTCAGGTAGCAAAGCAAAATGTTCAGTGCTGAATAGGGAAACTCAGAAATTGTGTATACTGTATAAGCCATTGCCTAGCAGTGAATCCGGGTGTATGCTGAACTGTGTAAATAGGTCTTTGGCAATCAACCTCATTCACATAAGGAGGTAATGAGAGAAGAGGGAGTGTCTGTTTGAATGAGAGTGCCTCGAAGAGTATACACTGGACTTGAACAAACCCATGGTAAAGTAGCATTACATCAACTGCTAAAATGCTTGAACAAGCAATTCTCAAAACATTATCAGGATTATACCTCAAATATACCTAAGGAATAAACAACAACATTAAGTTTAAGATCAAATCCAGTCAACATTGCAATTGGAATGGGGCATTTACTTCAAATTAGGCAACCCATCTTTGTCCTTGGCAAGCAGGAATCTCCAGAACAAAGGTGAGACGTTGGAAAAGTACGCTAAGAAACTACATCCTCCGGTCTCAACAAGTGTTCGTTAACTTAGTAAATAAGTAATGCAACAGAGGCGGGACGAGCCGAATATATCCAGCTTAAGTATGAACTGACAGTGGGATAAATATTCCGGAAGTTGCAGCAACAACGGGAATTTCGAGCGAACAGATCCTGTCAACACACATGACACTATATGGCATCTAAAAAAACAATATTTTTAATTTGTTTGTGACACAGCAGTCTACAATATAAATCGATACTATATAAAGATCAGCAACTGATCTGTAATTAATAAGATAGCAGCAAAAATCCAATCTGTCAGCTTATTAATGCAGTAAAAATCATTCTTCGTTGTTAGTTCGTGAAACCTAATGTATTAACTAATGTTACAAAATAGAATCGTATTGTAAGTGTTAACGTAACATCTCCCTGCAGCTTGTTTGAATCCAGCTAACACATGCTAACAGCCCCTGTTAACCAAAACAACAGGGGCTGAACACGCCGACATGTCATTTAGACTGACGCAAAGATCTCATTCACTAACAAGGAGCTTTATATAGCCGATAGGAAGCATGACTAATCACCAGGAAAATATTATAAACATTACAGTCTGATTTGACTGATGTCTGTCTACTGGAATGACGTTGGTTCGCGAACAAGGCTTCTATACTTTTAAGATATCAATCGCCATTGGCAACGATAGGTTCATGTCTCCTCGTGGAGAAACAGAAATGATAATAATCGTTAATAAAGAGCGCTCACCCAGCGCTACTTGACAAGCCTTGCGCAGCTGGTTGTGCTGGCTCCTCTTCACCTCCTTATCCGCGAGGATTTTCTCCAGCGCCCGAGACAGAAACATGCTCTTGGTGCTCAGGCTTTCTGTCTGCGTATGCCGTCGATGTATTTCCAGCTGTTCCTGTTCTTTCATCTCTCGGTCGACGTGTGGAAATAGTCCCTCAGGCCGTCATCGCTGGCCCGTTCCCTGCGGTTCGGCAGGTGTGTGTCAGGGTGCCAGGAGCGGGCCAACGTTGTCGCTGGTTCAGTCGGGGGCAGTTTGAACGCTGCTGCCGTCTCAGCACTGCATCGCCATGTTGGCGTCGCGTCACGTCACGTCACGTGACCCTCAGGCGCAGAGCCGTAGCTAGTAGGGTGAAAGGTGGTAACGATTCTAGGGGCCCAAAGGTCTGGGTAGTGTTGCATCAGCTGTGCGTAAGTTCTCACGTAAGTTAGGACGTAAAGTTCACACTAAGGGCTTAGTAACTACTAGTTAGTTTGTTATTAAGTCAGTGCTTAATTTGGTTGCACCACCTGTTCTTAAGGCAAGACTAGTAGGTCGTAAGCTTTCTGTAAAGTAATGCGTAGTCGCATAATATGATGTTTACCTGTATTGATCCAATAAGCAGCCTTCAAATTTACACACAGAAGTGTTAAAAAGCCATGAACTTTAGTTTGATCTCGTTACAGTTGATGTTCAGACCTTGTTTGCTCTCGTAACTGTCAGCTGTAATAAATTAAATCCCCATTAAAATATGATATGTAATAAAAGAAGATTTGATAAATAGGACATTTGCCCTGTGTAAATAACAATATTATAGGAACTGTATCTAAAACAAATTAAAATTAATTGTATAAATTAATACAGCAGGCTGGAAAAACAGACATTTATTCATTTTAATATCCTATATATATTTTGAATGTGTTGAAACTTGACACCGGGTGACACATCCTGAAAACGGCACCGTTAGATCGGTTCCATGCTGAAGAGCCGCTTAAAAGTACGCTCTCGCTCTCTCTCTCTCGTAAATGACAACATCATCATATATATCGAAATGATTGATGCCTGTCACACAAAACATGAGCTCATTGATGTCATAAAATATCAGTCTGCTTTTTTAATTCCATCAGTTCTTCCTGGTCGGAGGTTTTCGTAAATATTTAGTTTAGAGTTACATCCTACCTAAGTTTAATGGTGCAACGTTCAAATATTTAGTAGTGCGTAAATTGTGACTTAGTGCCCATTTAAGCCACACCTAGGCTAAGTTGTAACTTACGCACAGCTGGTGCAACCGGCCCCAGGGGGGCCCACAACAAATTCAAAACTGTATTATTTAAATTGGTAAGGGGCCCAGAGCAATATATATTGACGGGGCCCAGAATTCCTTGCTACGGCCCTGCTCAAGCGCTTACACTGCCGACTACATTCAGAGCTCGATCATGATTTAGATGAGGTGGGCATGAATGGGTCGCATGCTAGTAGGGAATTTGGTCTGTGTGGTTTCGGGTAAAACACTGCAAAGGGAAGTGACATTTCCAAGATAGCACTAGATCAGATCATTGACAGACTACTCTGTTTGGGTTGCCACCCGTCCCGTAAAATACGGATCGTCCCGTATTTAAAGATAAAATGATGAATATGATAAATATGAATGAAAATGATGAATAAGATAAATATGAAATACGGGACGCGATTTGTCCCGTATTTAAGATGGTCAGATGGCATCACGGTGAAATCGTTACAGGTCGCCAATAGAACATTGATACAAGTTGGAAAATATGCCTACCGGTGGGTAAGGGACCGTCTAAAAAGTCCACACATTGTGATAAAACGTGCTAATACTGTGGAGGGTGTGGTAAGGGACTGTCTGAAAAGTCCACACATTGTGCTAAAACGTGCTAATACTGTGGAGGGTGTGGTAAGGGACCGTCTGAAAAGTCCACACATTATGCTAAAACGTGCTAATACTGTGGAGGGTGTGGTAAAGGACCGTCTGAAAAGTCCACACATTGTGCTAAAACGTGCTAATACTGTGGAGGGTGTGGTAAGGGACCGTCTGAAAAGTCCACACATTGTGCTAAAACGTGCTAATACTGTGGAGGGTGTGGTAAGGGACCGTCTGAAAAGTCCACACATTGTGCTAAAACGTGCTAGTACTGTAGAGGGTGTGGTAAGGGACCGTCTGAAAAGTCCACACATTGTGCTAAAACGTGCTAATACTGTGGAGGGTGTGGTAAGGGACCGTCTGAAAAGTCCACAAATGGTGGTAAAACTGTGGAGTTTTTTCTATATAATTGTTCAATAAGATCAAACAATGTATGAATACAGTCATAAATACAAGTGCAGGTGAAGGGATAAAATAAACAAATACAAATTATTAAAAAAAAAAATACAAAAAAATATGTATAAACCATCCAAAATGTATACATAAATAAGATAAAGACAAATAATTGAAACAATTAAAATCAATATATTTTTAACATATAAATGATGTATATATAGTAAGGGTTAGGAAAGTTCTCATTTTAGCATATAAGAAAGCATATACCATTTTTATTAATAACGCTTATTAACTCAATGCATTTATTGTTAAAACTGTGGAGGATGTGGTTAGGGGCAGTGATTTCAGTTCATTCATTGGCTTTACAGTCAATTATCATTTTCTATACAAATTATTTTAAAGAAAGTAAACTTATTCTTGGTAAGGTCAAATTTAGTTAAAACTAATTGTCAACTTGCCCAGTCAAAATCCCAGTCCAAATCAGAACAGATAAACTTTGTTCAAAGGAAGATTCAGACTTACCTTGGTTGAACCACATTAACATTTTTAAAGCATTCCAGACCATTCAGATACAAACATATGCACTGTCATATCCAGGGGTATACTTTGGAATATTTGCCAAGACATGGTTGTTGCAGAAAATGATTTTAAGGAATATTCCGGGTTTGATACAAGTTAAGCTCAATTAACAGAATTTGTGGTGTTATTACCACAAAAAATAATTTCAACATGTCCCTCCTTTTCTTAAAAGAATAAATAAGACATTTACAATGGAAGTGAATGGGGCCAATCGGTAAACGTTAAAATACTAATTGTTTCAAAAGTATAGATACAAGACGTAAACATGATTTTAGTGTGATAAAATACTTACTAACCTTTTTTGCGTAAAGTTATATCCATTTTTACAACTTGGTTGCCATGATGACATAACACCATAAACCCTAAAACAACGATTTAAACAACTTTACAGCTCAAATAATGCAAAAGTTTTAACAGAAGAATTCATGTAAGTGCTTTTATAACATTATAAGCTTCACATTTCTGCCTTTAAAGGGATAGTTCACCCAAAAAGGAAAATGCTCTCTTCATTTACTCAACCTCATGTGATCCCAGATGTGTATGGATTTCCTTCTGCTGAACAAACAAAGATTTAGAAGAATATTTCTGCAAGCGAATGGTGACCAAAACCTTGAAGCTCCAAAAAGCACATAAAGGCAGCATAAAAGTAACCCATAAAACTTTAGTGGTTTAATCAGTATCTTCTGAAGGATCAAAACCAGTTTTGGGTGAGAACAGACCAAAATGTAACTCCTTTTTCGCAAAAAATCTTGACATCAACAGTCTCCTTGGCATTCATTATTTCATGCTTGATTACACTTCCTAGCACCTTTTAGCGCTCTGCGCATGCATCAAGCACTAGGAAGTGTAACTGAACTTGAAATCATGCCTAGAGACTGCAATGGCAAGATGGACAGTAAAAAAAGGAGTTATAAGTTGGTCTGTTCTCATCTGAAACCAAGTGGATTGCTTTTTGGAGCTTCAAAGTTCTGGTCACCATTCACTTGCATTGTATGGAACTAGAAAGCTAAGATATTCTTCGAAAAATCTTTGTGTTCTGCAGAAGAAAGAAAGTCATACACATCTGGGATAACATGAGGGTAAGTAATGATGAGAGGATTTTTATTTGTGGGTGAGCAGCACTTCTTTTAAGCTCTCCAAAATGAGATCTGTTCACTTCCATTATAAGTGGCTCAACCTCATTGGGACGAGTCAAGATAATTTTTTGTGGTAATCAACATTATGCCACAAATGCTGGCGATTGAATATTCCTTTAAGACATTTGATGTCAGACAATTCAGAATACAAAGTAATTCAGAACATACTGTAATTATTCAACTGAATAGGTCACTTAACATAGGACTATATGGACAAGGGATTTTTATGCACTTGGGAGAAATCGTGTTGTTGTTTACTGTGTTTATTAAGTAAATGACACAAACAAGTAACCAACCATGGGTATTTTAACCAATGGAAAGGCAGAGACAAAATACAGTATATTTAAGTTCAGCAAATGAATCCTTTCAAAGTTAGTCTAAGCTTTCGTGTTGATGGTACTTGCTTTAACCACAGTGTGGCATCATGACATCAGAGTTCTTCTTCAACAGTGTTTTTACACCTCTCATCAGCACAGTATAAGGCAGAGAAGCAACACTGCCTCCATCATACTGTTCAATTTTCAATAAGACTAAGGTAAAAGTTGCATAACAAGGTTTTCCAAAACAGCATTAGTGTCAGATCATCCTAATGAACATTCTTATTTTGTATTTTTAAAGTAATAACTTCCTGTAATAAGCTAATAATGTTATAACAAGCTAAATAGCAGCCTAAGGTTTCATGAAACCGATCATACTCGCATTAGTGACTGTCTAGTGTTCCTGGAGAAACAATGCTTTTGGAAATCACTCCTTGGCTAAGTCTTTCAAACAACAAAGTCTTTAACTAATTACAAGTTATCTGAGCTCTTTTAAGCCAACACACACATTAACTTTGATGTCTACTTCAAATAACGTAGGAAATGTAAGTTTAGCATAAGATATCTTAAGCTCTTAATTTCTTCAGTTACGTTAAGTTACGGGATGACATCATGATGGCCCCGCGGATGGCCGCATCGGTGTGGAGCGCTTCTGTTGTTTTGTTATTTTTGTTTGTTTGTCCTGTGTTTAGTAATCTTTTTCAGTCAGTTTTACCAGAGACGAACTGCTGAACATTCGACAGCATACACCAGTCAATCTTTTCCCGGATTTTGAATATTCGGACGTTTTGTTTGACATTTTATTCGGAGGCGCAGCTGTGTTGTTTAAACACGCTAGGAGACGCAGGCGAGGGAGATGAGCAGACGCGCTGGTCAGGCTCCGTCGGCGCGGCTTTCGAACAACGCTGCCGAGCATTCATCTAGCAAATCTCCGCTCTCTCCCTAACAAAACGGACGAACTACATCTCACCCGCACAAACAAGGACTTTTCAACCTCTGCTGCCTTGTGCTTCACAGAAACTTGGCTGAGTGAAGCCATTCCGGACAGCACGTTACATCTGCCGGGCTTTCAGCTGTTCAGAGCGGATCGTATCACGGAGTTAACGGGGAAAACGAGAGGCAGTAGAATATGCTTTTACATCAATGAAAGTTGGTGTACAGATGTAACAACGTTAAAGAAGATGTGCTGTCCTAATTTGGAAGCGCTCTTTATTAACTGTAAGCCTTTCTACTCGCTGCAGGAGTTTTCCTCGTTTATTCTGGTGTGCATATCGCGCCAAACGCGTGTTTGAATGCCGCACTGCAACAGCTGGCTGATCAAATCACAGACACAGAACAACAATACCCAGACTCAGTTATTATTATTCTTGGGGATTTTAACAAAGCAAATCTCACACGTGAACTGCCCAAATACAAACAGCACATTACATGCCCCACCAGAGACAGAAACATACTGGATCATTGTTACACAACAATAAAGGATGCATATCGCTCTGTACCTTGAGCAGCTATGGGACTATCTGATCACTGTCTGGTTCATCTTTTTCCAACCTACAGACAGAAATTAAAATATGCTAAGCCTGTATTAAGGACTGTAAAGATGGACCAACGAATCAGAGCTGGAACTACAAACGTGCTTTGACTGCACGGACTGGAGTGTTTTTGAGGCTGCAGCCACAGACCTGGATGAGCTCACAGATACTGTTACATCATATATCAGTTTCTGTGAGGATATGTGCATTCCTACTAGGACTTATTTAACATTTAACAACGACAAACCATGGTTTACAGTGGAATTCAGGCAGCTTCGTCAGGCCAAAGAGGATGCTTACAGGGGTGGGGATAAAGTCTTGTACAATCAGGCCAGGAACACACTGAACAAGGAAATCAGAGTGGCTAAAAAAACTTAATGACTTAATGTAGACTTAATGACTACAGACCTGTCGCCCTGACGTCTGTGATCATGAAATCATTTGAGAGACTGGTGTTGGCCCACCTGAAAACATCACTGGACCCTTTCTAGATCCCCTTCAATTTGCTTATCGAGCAAACAGGTCTGTGGATGATGCAGTCAACATGGGATTGCATCATATCCTGCAACATCTGGACAGACCAGGGACATATGCAAGAATCCTTTTTGTGGACTTCAGTTCAGCTTTCAACACCATCATCCCAGCTATACTCCAGAATAAATTACACCAACTCTCTGTTCCCTTGTCTATCTGTCAGTGGATTACCAGCTTTCTGACGGACAGGCAGCAGCTTGTGAGACGGGAAACTCACTTCCAGCACCTGTACAATCAGCACTGGTGCCCCCCAGGGATGTGTGCTCTCCTCACTACTCTTCTCCCTCTACACCAATGACTGCATCGCCAAGGACCCCTCTGTCAAGCTCCTGAAGTTTGCAGATGACACCACTGTCATCTGCAAAACGGTGGAGATGATTGTAGACTTTAGGAGGAACACCCCAACCGCCCTCACCATTCTAAACAGCACTGTGGCAGCAGTGGAGTCATGCAGGTTCCTGGGCACTACCATCTCACAGGACCTGAAGTGGGAGACACACATTGACTCCACTGTGAAAAAGGCCCAGCAGATTTTGTACTTTCTTCACCAGTTAAGGAAGTTCAACCTGCCACAGGAGCTGCTGATACAGTTCTACTCAGCAGTCACTGAGTCTGTCCTCTGCACTTCAATAACTGTCTGGTTTGGTTCAGCTACGAAATCAGATATCAGAAGACTACAAAGGACAGTTCGGACTGCTGAGAGGATTATTGTTTGTCCCCTGCCTCCCCTTCAAGAACTATACCCTTCCAGAGTGAGGAAAAAGGCTGGAAAAATCACTCTGGACCCCACTCACCCTGCCCACTATCTTTTTGAACTGTTGCCTTCTGGCCGACTTTTCAGAGCTCTGAGCACCAGAACCATCAGGTACAGGAACAGTTTTTTTCCCTCAGGCTATCCATCTCATGAACAGTTCAATTGCCCCATTGAGCAATAACTATGTGCAATACACAGTTTGTCTTTCTTACATTTATCCAACACATCCAACCTCTTCTGCCATTTCATTCCTCAGAGAAAAAAAAAAAAAAAAAAAAAATTTACACTGTACATAACAGATTGTATTAGATTTGCACTACCCATGTGTATGTGTGTGTTTGTACATATTGTGTATAATTATTTTTTATTATTATCTCTGTCTTGCTGCTGTTTTTGTATGGTTGTACACTGGAAGCTCCTGTCACCAAGACAGATTCCTTGTATGTGTAAGCATACTTGGCAATAAAGCTCATTCTCTTCTCTCTATTCTCTTCTCTCTTAATGCTGGTCATCCAGTGTAAATGTCATGTTGCCACACACCACTTATCTCTCAGAGATACCATTACTCTCCTTCATGGCTGATACAAAGCAATTAAGAATGGAGGAGCATCAATGATTTTATACATATTAGTTTATTTCATCCAAGATTTTACTATAATACATGTGCAGCTGTCTTAATATAGTATTTATCCTTTTAAAAGTTTCATTATGTGAAACAAAATTACATCATGTATTACTAATAAGAAAATACTGACAATTTCATTACAAATCTATACCTTAAGGTTTATCTGGCTAGCTCATTATCAAAAAGAGGAATTGACACAGGAACGATAACGCTTAAAAGCCAATTTCTAGGTCTCCCGTGGCAGGTGGTCATAGATATATGGTCTTCTTTAGAAATGCAAAGATATTCACAGTTTGGAAAATAGCAAGTTATATTCTTCATATTTCTTTCCCCCAAAAAAGTAGGAGCAAAAATGTAGATGCTGGAAAAAAACAACAATCTAAATCATGAGGTTTGTATGTCAGCTAAAATAAAGCAAGTAAAAATACCTATTGAGTCTATTGAAAATAAATAAAATTTCTGTGGTTACAATCCCAAATCATGTGTAGTGGTTAAATAAAAATAAATTAACACAGCTAAAGACTCCATTCAACATGTCGTTTATACCTTTAAGATGATCTGAATAAAGCATATAGGATTATAGCTACAGTGCGTGTGCTACTCAATGCTCTGGGCGAGACAGCAGATACCTGTATGTGGTCCGCTTATAAATCCCTGGTGTTTAAGATTCTCATCAGTTAATCTGAAAGTGAGATAGCAGTGAGATAAAAGAGACAGAACATAAAAAGAAGCAGCTAATGAAAGGATACTTCGGCTGAATATCTGACAGTAGGTCCTAGGCTAGTGTGAGGCACTATCGAATCGTGTCAGTCTCTTTCAGTGCATTCGTTCACACAAACTCTTGAGATCTTAAAAGCTCATATTGAAATGTACAACAGTGTGCACAGAAATTATAAAGGTGATACAAGTAATTATTGTCATTTTAACTTTAAGAAATACTTCGTAAAGTAAGAGCTTTACATTTGTTCATGGAGAAGACAAACACCATGATGCCAGTCATTCATATATGAAATACGAATTATATGTCAAGAAGTGGGGAGGCCAAACCTTACCTTTCACAGAGGGTGGAGTGTTTGATAAGGTGTGGAAGTCAAATATGGACAGAAAATATGAATATACACTCACTGAGCACTTTATTAGGAACACCTGTACACCTACATATTTAAGTGATTATCTATTCAATCAATCATGTAGCAGCACTGCATAAAATCAAGCAGATACAGGTCAGGAGCTTCAGTTCATGTTCACATCAACCATCAGAATGGCGAAAAATTTGATCACAGTGATTTAGACTGTGGCATGACTGTTGATGCCAAACAAGCTGGTTTGAGTATTTCTGTAACTGCTGATCTCCTGGGATTTTCATGCAACAGTCTCTAGAGTTTACTCAGAATGGTACTCAGAAGAACAAAAAACATCCAGTGAGCGGCAGTTCTGTGGACGAAAATGCCTTGTTGATGAAAGAGGTCAACGGACAATGGTAAGCCTGGTTCGAGCTGACTAAAGGCTACAGTAACTCAAATAACCACTCTGTACATTTGTAGTGAGCAGAATAGCATCTCAGAATGCACAACACGTCGAACCTTGAGGCGGATGGGCTACAACAGCAGAAGACCACGTCGGGAACTTTATTAGGACCATAGTGTTCCTAATATAGTGCTCAATGAGTGTAATTTTAAATAATAGCTCAATAGAGGGTTCTGCAATGAGATTACAGCTAGGCGAGCTTGCAGAGCATATCTTAAAAAGATAAGAAATGTAATGTCCGCACCCACCAAATCACACCCGTCCTGTGCCAATGTTGAAACTAAACCCCATTGTGACATACTTTCTGAAGGTTTTAGCTTTTGCTGATCTCCAAGCAAGTTCTCACCTCTAAAACATTGATAAGGGAAAATATTTTGGCAATGGTCTACCATTGTAGTTTAAAAATCACTGCAAATCACACTTTGTTTCTCCATGATTCACTCAAAATGCTTATTATTCAGAGGGTTAGAGACACTCTTCATACATGAAACAGCTCACTGCTGACTTCAGAGTACTCAATGGAAACATGATAACCACAGACAGGGTTCTCAAGCCTTATCACATGTGCCATAAAGGTCGATGGGAAAAATAACCCGCAGGTAGATAGCCCTTGTCATAAAGAAATAAAAGTGGTACAAATAAACAAATATCAGTATGAAAAATATTAAATTAATCTGTATTTTTGGCTATGATTAAAAACCTTTTGAAAGAGACTGTACATAGAATATGTATGTATCTCAAATGAGGCAGCACTCTAAAACCTTACTGAAATCTCCAATTATATCTAAAAAATAACAATTCTAAAAGTGTCCTAAACATTCAGTCTAGCCTCCACAAATGTTCATGATTCCCTTGAAAACCATTAAGAACTAGTGAGCTGACATCACGAGAGGTATGTTAGCGTTGTTGACAGGAAATGATAAGGCGCATATTTCAGCATTCCTCCTAAAATTGAAAAGTACCATCACAGAACACAGCTCTGAGTCAGTTACCATGGTAACACAAATGATGGGTATACCATTACACTTTGTTCTCTTTGATAATGCTAGAGCCATGTGGCTTCAAAGGGAGTGGTTGTCAAAGACAAACATTGTCATGACTCATATGGGACCCAAGTAGATCCGTTCTTTGTCATGTGACATTAATACCTTGCATCTGCATTCATTCACACTGACTCAGGAAGTTCATTATTACTCATAAAGCAGCTTTTTTTAGTGCTGTGCTGCTCTCCATTGATTATGGGGACAACCTGGTCCTGTGGTTATAGATAAGTGCTGAAAGGTGCTGTAGTGACTGGAAACCCCTCTTGGTCCTATATTCACTGTTCACCCAAATAAAAGACATGCATTGTCAGTCCTATGGCACACAAGAGTGTGTATTGGCATGTGATTCTGTTTGTGGCTGATTATACAGTAATATGACCCAAAATACGCCCTCTGGATACCCCCATCTAAATAACAGGGTTTGCTATTCCAGTAATTTCTGTGAGGAGGACACATTAAGATTTGCTGTCACTGGAATAGCCAAACCTGATAATAAGAGGGAGATATCCACATACTTTTTGCCATGAAGTGTATGTTGCTTCAGTCATTGTTTTTGTGTCTAAGTGTGTTTCTCATGTCTCTACAGAGTAATGACTGTTCCGTCCTCCTCTAGATTTCGCCCCTCAAGACCTCTGTCACGGGCATTCAAGGACCCCACACTTGCACTGGTTGCCATGGCACCATTGGAGGGCCGCAGGTTGAGGTGGGGCTCATATCTGGGGAGAGTGGGCATGCTGGAGCTGACTGTCGCCCGAGCTGGTGCCTGTGGAATGAGTTTAGCCTCTCCATTGCCCTCGATCACCAGATCCTCCTCATCCTCACTTTCATCATCTGGCTCATAGTTCTGAATAATATGGGATGGAGTCATTGCCATGGAGCCCGGTGCAGAGTATCCATAGAAACTGGTACTGCTGTCAGAGGATCGTCCTGAGCTGCCAGATGTGGCCCCGCCTCCACTATTGGCGTTGCGTACCACATTATTGCGCTGATTGGCTGGTTTGACAGTTATAATGAGGTTGTGGCTGTTTGCGATCATCATGTCTGTTACTTGGTCCAGGGATTTTCCAGTCACCTCAATTCCGTTGACTTCCAAAACCTCATCGTTGACAGCCAGCAGGCCTGTGCTCTCTGCCAGGCCTCCAGGGACCATGCGGGAGATGAAGATACCCGGAAACTTCTGTAGGCCCTGGGGTGTAACGCGCACGCTGGAGCCATCGCGAATGTAGAAACCCAATGGTTTCTCCTGACCATGTTTGTAGAGACGGACGCGGCGGTGTGTTTCTGGAAGAATGTCCACGTCGATGATAGAGGAAACTGGGCGGAAATCTTTGGGCAGGCTGATGATGATAGGAGGCTTCTTCTTGTTGGCATCCGGACGGAGGAGTACCGCAGCAAGTGCCACTGGGGTCTTCTTACGGGTCACAGTGTCCGTGCCAAATGCGGAGTAATCTGCCTCCTCTGTGCAGACAAAAGAAAAAGACAAAGAGAGAATATAAATATGTAAACCTTGTGTCAGACAATGCATATCAAAGGATTTAACTTGAATACAAGTTAAACTGCGGACAGCATCTTTTTGTCGGTTATTAGGGATGTGTAAAATTGTAACTGCACTTACAATTGTCGTAAAAAATAAATAAAAAAATCTGTTGGCATTAACACGCTTACAATTATTGTCTGTAGGCCAAAGGTAGTAAACTTTCCCCCTAGACCTTCATTGTAAGTTTTTTGTTTATTTTTACAAACCAAGGTACGAGTTGAAATTATTTTCTGTGGTATCGACAGCATGCCATAGATGACCAAAATATTCCTTTAAACAATCTTGACCCTAATTTTAAAGGAACAGTTCACCCGAAAATGACAATTCTGTCACAATTTACTCACCCTCATGTCATTCCATACCCGTATGACTTGTGGAACACAAAAGGAGATGTTTTAATGAATATCTCGGTCTGTCTTCAGAATATCTTCGGTATAATGTCAGTGGAAAGTGCCTCACTTTAAAGCTTTAAAAAGAACCCAAAACATTCATAAAAGCAGTTGATTAGAACTTGTTTTTTTAGCACTAAAACAACTCAAGTTCTTGTGTAAACAAGCTTCTCTGCTGCACTCATGAACGTGCAACGGATCTTAAGATATTTTCTGAAAAATTACTCATATTTTGGGTTGTTTCTTACACTTTATAAAAAAAGTTTTAATGTTAAATCTTTGAGGTGTTATTTCTGAAGTAAATCTTTAAATATTACTGAAACTACAACTAATCGGTACCACTTGTCTCAGCTCCAGATACACTCAAAGATCAGAACCTGTGGCTTTTTTGAAAATTTATAATATATATATTATATATACAAAAAATGCATTTTATTTAAGGATAGTGATCATATGAAGCCATTTATTATCACATAGTTGTTTGGCTCCTTTTTAAATCATAATGATAACAGAAATCACCCAAATGTCCCTGATCAAAAGTTTACATACCCTTGAATGTTTGGCCTTGTTACAGACACACAAGGTGACACACACAGGTTTAAATGGCAATTACATGTTAATTTCCCACACCTGTGGCTTTTTAAATTGCAATTAGTGTCTGTGTATAAATAGTCAATGAGTTTGTTAGCTCTCACATGGATGCACTGAGCAGGCTAGATACTGAGCCATGGGGAGCAGAAGACCTGCGTAACAAGCTAATGGAACTTTATAAAGATGGAAAAGATATAAAAATATATCAAAGCCTTGACTAGGGTTGCAAAATTCCGGGAATTTTCAAAGTTGGAAACTTTCAATGCGAATTAACGGGAACATATGGGAATTAACGGGAATTAATGGGAACAAACTGGAAATTTGCAAAATTACAAGTTAGCTAATAACAGGGAACTTAAATGTAGTCAACAAACATCTTGCAGCATAATCTTGATTAAAACAACCAGATTTAATGCAAATTCAGTTGAATTTCTACCCTGCGCATTCCTCATTCTGCAGGCTACTTACTACAGCAGGACTATTGAAGTCACACTACTGCATTTGAGCCCAAGTACTACATCCAGTCAAGTAAGTTTTGATGATATTACTAGGGTAAATATATTTGATCAATGGTATTAAAGTTTAACTAGCAAATACTAAATCAAAATGTGTTTATACAGTAGCCAGCTAGCCAGTAAATCAGATATGCTAAATGTAAGCTAGCTAACATTGACAATTGACAATAGTTTGATTTAGCATACTGATTGAGGAGTGTTCATCTATTCATCTAGCCTATTTCTATTCATTTGTCCTGCATCAATTCCAATATTCCAGAATATTCCAACTGTTTAGCTAACTATTTATATATCTGTGCGTGGCATTGCATTAGTGTTTTTTTACAAGTTTTTTTCTAATCTTATTCTACAGAACAATGCCACGTGCGCCATCTGATGTGTGGATACATTTCACCTCAGCCAATGTAGAAGGAAAGGCTGTGTACATTTGCAAATACTGTGCAAAGACTTATGTTAAGAATGCCACAAAGATGAAAGCATATAGCCAAGTGCCCAAAGTTTTTTCCAATATTTCCAAAATTCCCCAGCTTAACTTCCCATGGAAAGTTTCTGGAAAGTTTCCGGAAATTTACCAGAAATTTTCCGCCCCTTTGCAACCCTACTGTTCAATCACATATTAAGAAGTGGAAAATTCGAGGATCTCTTGATACCAAGCCAAGGTCAGGTAGACCAAGAAAGATTTCAGCCACAACTGCCAGAAGAATTGTTCGGGATACAAAGAAAAACCCACAGGTAACCTCAGGAGACATACAAGCTGCTCTGGAAAAAGACGGTGTGGTTGTTTCAAGGAGCACAATACGACGATATTGAACAAAAATTAGCTGCATGGTCGAGTTGCCAGAAAGAAGCCTTTATTAAGCCAATGCCAAAAAAAGCCCGGTTACAATATGCCGACAACACCTTGACACGCCTCACAGCTTCTGGCACACTGTAATTTGGAGTGACGAGAACAAAATAGAGCTTTATGGTCACAACCATAAGCGCTATGTTTGGAGAGGGGTCAACAAGGCCTATAGTGAAAACAATACCATCCCCACTGTGAAGCGTGGTGGTGGCTCACTGATGTTTTGGGGGGGGTGTGAGCTCTAAAGGCACGGGGAATCTTGTGACAATTGATGGCAGATGAATGCAGCATGTTATCAGAAAATACTGGCAGACAATTTGCATTCTTCTGCACGAAAGCTGCGCATGGGACACTCTTGGACTTTCCAGCAAGAAAATGACCCTAAGCACAAGGCCAAGTTGACCCTCCAGTGGTTGCAGCAGAAAAAGGTGAAGGTTCTGGAGTGGCCATCACAGTCTCCTGACCTTAATATCATCGTAATATCATAATAGCCACTCTGGGGAGATCTCAAACGTGTGGTTCATGCAAGACGACCAAAGACTTTGCATGACCTGGAGGCATTTTGCCAAGACGAATGGGCAGCTATACCACCTGCAAGAATTTGGGGCCTCATAGACAACTATTACAAAAGACTGCACGCTGTCATTGATGCTAAAGGGGGAAATACACAGTATTAAGAACTATGGGTATGCAGACTTTTGAACAGGGGTCATTTCATTTTTTTCTTTGTTGCCATGTTTTGTTTTATGATTGTGCCATTCTGTTATAACCTACAGTTGAATATGAATCCCATAAGAAATAAAAGAAATGTGTTTTGCCTGCTTACTCATGTTTTCTTTAAAAATGGTACATATATTACCAATTCTCCAAGGGTATGCAAACTTTTGAGCACAACTGTATCTATATATATATATATATATATATATATATATACACATACACACACACACACACTACCGGTCAAAAGTTTTGATACACTTACTCATTCTTTTTTTTTTTTTTTTTACATTTTAGAATAATAGTGAAGTCATCAAAACTATGGAATAACATAAATGGAACTATGGGAATTATGTTGTGACTAAACAAAATCCAAAATAAATCAAAACTGTGTTATATTTTAGCATCTTCAAAGTAGTCACCCTTTGCCTAGAATTTGCAGACATGTACTCTTGACATTTTCTCAACCAACTTCTTGAGGTATCACCCTGGGATGCTTTTTTAAGATTACTGAAGGAGTTCCCATCTATGTTGGACAATTATTTGGTCCAAGTCATCAATTTCAAAAACTTTTTTTTGTAATGAAATAAATTAATATGGTGGCACAATTATATGTTTGTCTACAAAACTAATTTCAAACATTCAATCATATGCCTTAAGATCAAAAGATTTTTAAGTTCATGAGAAACATTTCAGTTAAGTGTTTCAAAAGTTTTGACCGGTAGTATATATATATACTGTCTATATATTATACATTTTATATACATTATTATTACCCCCCCCCCCCCGAATAATGATACTGAAGCACTGGTACTTTTGACATCACTACAAGATGAAAACATTAAGGGCTTAAGCTTAGTAGCCTACCTCTAATGCCGCCCATGACTGCCATTGTATTAAAAAGATGGACCAAGATATTCACTAAAACATCTCCTTTTGTGTTCCGCATGAGAAAGTCATACAGGTTTGGAACAACATAAGGGTGAATAAATTATGACAGATTTTACATTTCTGGATTAACTATTCCTTTAATTGATTTTCCTTTTCTTAATTGCATTTAGGATTTTTAAAATTCTATTTCAAACATAATAATAATAAAAATAAAAAAAACTAGAACAAAATAAAAAAATTAAAAAAAATCTAAATTTTATTTTAAAAATGTACAACCTTCACATCAAATCTTCATTATCAGTGCAGATGAAGTATTTTAACATGCACACTGTCAAACTGATTTCTTTGCTCTTGTCAGACTATTCCCACAGCTTTATAAGGAGAGACCTACAGGGAATACCGTGGCAGAGAATGCCTGCTTGTTAGTTTCCCTCCATACCTCAGCTAATGTGTAATCTACTGTAAACCCAAGCCTCCTTTCATTCTCTCTCTCTTTCAGCTGCAATGTATGAATTCCTCAGAGGCTTAATCACAGCCATTGTAGTTTGGACTTTCACCTGCAATACATTTATACTCTCCCTGTCTTCCTACCCTATTCCTTTTTGATACTGAGTATGTCTATATGTGAGTAAAAGTTGGAAGTATAGGGATCTAAAAGAGTTCAAAGCAGGAACATGTGGAAAAAAGTCCTGTATTTTCAGAACTCCCATTAACTTGAACAGAACAATGTTTAACCTAAGAGTTATAATCATTAACAAAATTCACACGTTATGAGATTATTACTAATGTCACAATTGTTGTTTATTGATCTTTCTTATCTGGGTCAGACAAGGTTTGTTGTTTAAAGTGATGTTTTCTCATGGATTTACATGAATTATAGTTGAGAAGAATAAGTTGAATGGACCTCTAAATGTATATATTTTTTTCATGGCATTTCTATAAGGAGCATGTAACTGTGTGATCTAGCATGTAAGCAACTAATTCATGTGAATGCATTTGATTTCAGTGTAGAATCTCTCAAAGCCCAAATATAGTCAAAACACACAAACACACTCATTCATACACAAGACTGATTGTTCAGTGAGAGAGCAAAGGTTCCACCTTTCCAGTTCTTACCAGAAAACTACCTGAATTCTCTTGTGTTTAGTTAAAATATGCAGCCCTCTTGAAATCTTAACAATCTGCCTTAAGTACCAGCAGACATAATAAATAAAATCTAATTTTGGCTTAAAAGAGCTCAGGTTTATTCACAAACACACATTTTCAAGCAATGATGCACACACAAGTCTTAGCAATGCACGTTTGGCTGGAGCAGTGGATCATGCATGAGTATCTCTTTTCATCTCCTGCAGCATTTCTCTCCTCTTTTCCTTCCCTTATCTGCTCCACTCTTCCATATTAAAGCATGGAGCCTAACAATGGCTTCATAGTCACTGTTGAAGGGCAGCATGGGAAGTCCCTGAGGGCCACTCAAACAGGCACAAACTAGCTTTTCCATTCACTCATAGGTTGAGAGACCGAAAGATAAATAAAAAAAGTGAGAGCAAGCATTGAAGCAGCCTATGTTACTACAGGACACTACAGCAACATATTAATGAATATGCAGTCACACACAAACCTTAACTTTCGTAACACAGGACAGGTGGCTCTTTGTGAAACCTGGTGCCCTCACTACGGAAACCAGGCCAGTCATAATGGGTCATTACAAACATGGAGACAGTCCTGTGTTCTAATAACACAGAAACACGCAAAAGCCATTTGTCCTACACATGGGCATGCAGGCATCTATTAAACGCTCATCATGCACTGGGTTCTATAGGATCATTATTGGCAGACAAGGAGATATGAACAATTATCTCTGAATTGTGGCCCATGGATATACAAACTAGAGTACCAAAAGTACCACAATGATATTCTTTGAAGTACCATGTAAATATCATTGTGCATGAATATGTTAGGCCTAATCATTCAGTATCATGGTATATATTAAAGATCCATGGTATTACCATGATACCATCACTGTACCATTGTACCACCATTCCACTTTTTGTAAGTGCACAAAGACAGCATGTCCCAATTCCAATATATTATACGTAAATACGTTTTACGTACTATGTTCTATACAACTGTATAACATACCTTAAAAGGTACACTACGACATCTCTTATTGACATCTGTGGTTGAAACATAAAATTGCAAGTTACTTGCAGAGGAACATTGTTTTCTTTTTACGTCAATTGTGCTTGGACACTGCTCTTCTGAACGATCCTCATGCTTGACGCATGCGCAGAGCACGTGTACAGCACTCTACGCATGCGTCAAGCGTGAGGAAGTGTAATCGAGCTTCAAATCATGATCGTGGCTAGGAGAGTGCAGATGGCAAGATTTATAGTGAAAAAGGAGTTACATTTTTGTCTGTTCTTACCCCAAAATTATCGTATCACTTCAGAAGACATGGATTAATGAGTCATATGGATTACTTTTATGCTGCCTTTATGTCATTTTCTGAGCTTGGAAGTGTTTGACCCCATTGATTTGCATTGTATGGATATATTCACCTCTTATCTCAATCAAAATATCTGTGTTATTGTTCCACAGAAGAAAGAAAGTCATATGAGATTGAGACGGCATAAGGGTGAGTAAATGGTAAGAGAATTCTAATTTTTGGGTGAACTATTCCTTTAAAATCAGTTTACAATGAAGTAGTGTGGATTACTTATTGACTTTAGCTTTGATGTAATGTAGTCTAGCAGCAGAAATGTGACACTGGCTTTATCTGACACTGTGGTCACTGTTGACCGTGGCAGTGGAAGCATCTCACTCACTGTTAGATGACACCAGGTGTGATTAGTCTGCTTCTGTATGTCAACCAGTGACAGTAGTATGTGTGTGTGTGTCACCTTTGCATAGATGATCCATATCCTGTTACACAGGGTTTTACGGTCTGCCAAAGGTCAGGTGTTCTGAACTGTCCACTAGGGGTTTTCAGTTTTAAAGGTGCACTATTTAATATTTATGTTGGCTTGACGAAGCCAACATATTGTTATTCTACAGACTTTGTTTAGGGTTTTTCCAAAATCCCTAAACAAAGACCAACATTATCAATTGTAACTCCTACAGCTTTCAAGCTATCCACCTAACTTGACACAGACCTTCAGACTGTGCCGACTCGTGTTGCAGTATCTTTTCCAACTGAACGGAATAATGTGTTTCATACAGCAGATGACCAAAATCTAAAAATACCATAGACTTACACTGACCACGTTTACATGCACTTAAGAAAGAGGGTTATTCCAGGGTTTTTGAGGAAAGTGCTGTTCTGAAACGTCATGTAAACGAGAACGCAGATTTCCTTACGCCGTTTAAGGGATTAAGAGAAAGCAGTTTAACACACCTAGGTTTCTCCTGGAGAAAGCTGCTTATGTGGTCATGTAAACATATACGCGGTGTTCTAACAGGTTTCTGAAACGTGCGCATGTGCGTGGAACAGACTGAATAATAAAAGTCATAGGATGGAGCCCAACAACAAATCAAAACATTTCTAGCAGTACAGTGGGAAAAGCACATACACTATAAACTATACCCATGTCTAAAAATCACTGTAAAATATTGATGGTCCCTCACGTTTGCATATAGGCATTTGTAAATTAAGGGAATCAAGGAGTTTTTTTTTTTCTTTTCTCGCCATTTAGAATGCCCAATTCCCAATGTGCTTTTAAGTCCCCGTGGTCACGTAGTGATTCGCCTCAGTCCGGGTGGCAGAGGACGAATCCCAGTTGCCTCCACGTATGAGACCGTCAACCTGCACATCTTATCACGTGGCTTGTTGAGTGCGTTGCCACGGAGACATAGACATTTTTTGCATGTGGTTGAGGCTTCACGCCATCCGCCGCGGCAACCATGCTCAACTCACCACGCACCCCACCGAGAATGCCCCACATTATAGTGACCACGAGAAGTTTACCCCATGTGACTCTACCTTCCCTAGCAACCAGGCCAATTTGGTTGCTTAGGAGACCTGGCTGGAGTCACTCAGCACGCCCTGGGATTCGAACTAGCGAACTCCAGGGGTGGTAGCCAGTGTATTTTACCACTGAGCTACTCAGGCCCCCTGAGGGAATCCAGGAGTTTTATGTAAAGGGAAACCCCACTATTGAAGCGCAATTCTGCTGCAGCGATAAAAAGGTAAGGAAACAAACACAGCAACAACCCTGTAATATCTGGAAATAAAACGAAGCAATAGAGCAAAATAGTGAAGTCTTCCTCGGATACCATGTTTGTTATTTACACAAGCATCGTAGGGTAATTATGTTACTCTGAAGAAAACTACTTACTGACCGAGCTGCATGTTTACAGGAGTAAAGGGTACGCCGCTTATAATAATTTTTGGTTTTGGCCAAGAAATGTCATTTAGTGCATCTAAAAACTTCCAAACATTTTCTGCTAAACAAACAAAACAATGAATATGAGTTTTCATTTGAATAAGTTAGAATAATAGCATACAGCAATATGCACCTCATCTGTATCCATCCAGATGTCACATGGTATGGTTACTGACGCTGCGTATTTGAGAGTTCACTCTCAGTTCAAAGGTATACAGGCAAGTTTGTGAGCAGCATCCCAAGAGGAGTGTAAAACAATAGAGATGGCACACCGTGTCTTTGCTCCAAGCAAACTGAGACACAGACTCATCTCAACCAATATTCAGCAGCTTTGTGGTAGGCCAAATGAAAGCTGCAATGGCTTATGTTTCACTTTTGTGAACGTCTCATTCAGTTTTTTTTTTTTTTTTTTTGCATGTGGTTTCTGTGCTACCTTCTGTTTACTGTCTCACTCGACAAAGCAGCTTACAGAGAAATGTGTGCCCAAATTATTCAGACCAGCAGCTGCTGACTGTATAAAAGCATCTGTGGAGACATTTCTGCTTCTTTAAAGGGATAGTTCACCCAATAATGAAAATTCTGTCATCATTTACTCACCCTTGTGTTGGTCAGACTTTCTTGGAACTCAAAAGCAGATGTTAGATGTTAGGGACTCACAGCCTCAGTCATCATTTAATTTTATTGTATGTAGTAAAAAAAAAAAACAAAAAAACAATGAAAGTAAATGGTGACTGAGGCTAACACTCTGCCTAACATTTCCATTTCTGTTCCAGGGAGGAAATAAAGTCATATGGGTATGGAACAACAAGAGGGAGAGTAAATGATGACAGAATTTTCATTTTATGGGTGAACTATCCCTTCAAGTCCAGACATTTCCCACATGGTGAGTGTGTACCACCCCGTTCCAATCACGGTGCGATAGAGGAGAGAGGAGAAGAGTGGGTGGAAAGAGGCCTATAATGAGTGCTTATTAGAAAAGGGAGAGAGAATGAGAGAACAAGAATGATAGAGAGGCAGAGTTTGAGCTGATGGTGAAAAAACTTTTCAATAGAGAAAACTTTCTGAGGTGCTGCTATTCTAGGCTCGCTGTGTGCATACTTCTGTGGCACTGTTGAGATAAAGTAAGTCCTCTACTGATAACAGACAGACAGAGAGTGAGAGAGAGAGAGAGAGAGAGAGAGAGAGAGAGCAAAGCTTTGGAGCATTGAAACATGGGAAAAGCCCTTGAGGATAAGCTACACTCAGAAAAAAACTTGGGAAGAAAGAGAGGAGGTGCACAGTGTATGAAACTCACATTGTAATCATTAAAGCAGTGCATGCTGCTGCAGTTTTGGATACAAATGGCAAGCTAATCAAATGGGTTATTAAATATATGTAAACAACCTTGAGTTTCCAACACATCTTCATCAGGTTTGGCCTTTTCTGTGAATTGTGAGATAGCGGAAGACCTGGTGTCATTCATTAACACTCAGCAGACAGATCGACACTTTTGACTATCATAGGCATAAAGTCTGGTCCACTTTGCAGTTTATACTGGCCACTTTGACAGGAAGAGACCGTCTGACATGTAAAGCGACCAACTACAGTTTAGGTTTTTAAGTGCTATTTAGGGGCAGGTAAACATGAAATAGAAGATACAAACACCAGTAAATGTACAGAAATCACTGAAGAAATAAGCGGAAAATGTTTTTAGACTTGAATTTATGTGTGTTTAAAAGTTATAAGAACAGATTATTTACAGCTGGGCAAACTGATTGGAGCTTGTGATTTTCAAGGGGCTTTACAGTTTTGTGTGCAATATCTGCTTTCAGAAGGGTCAATTTACTAAATATATAGCCTAGTTACCTTTCTAATGGGCTGTGGTAGATCTTTACAGCCAAGAATACATTTCTAATAGAAGTATTAAGAGTGTGCAGGGATTTGTGTATGTTTAATAAGAGTGTGCTAGGGTGGAATGACTCCTTCCCTCTGTGTCATGTCACTGCTGTTGCATTCTTCAGTTTTATTCATGCTGACGGTGCTCATTGCTCTCTCCCACTCATGTCTTTTTTGTGCCTCGTCTTTCTGATGTACTTTCTGTCTCTCATGGGCTTTCATGACGTTTTGATACCTGGTATGTGCTAGTACAGTTGGGCTGGGCTTGGTTCTGTGGGCCCAGGTTCGGGCTGACATTAGTCTCAGGTTCAGATGGCACCAGGGCTGGGTAACATGGAAGAAATATGTTCACAATATTTTACATAAAAAAAGATCGTGGTATCTGATTACATCGCTAACCCCCCTGGTCGAAGGATCAGTGAATATTCTTGCTTTACTGATTTTGCTTTAAAATTGTAATTTACTGAAAAAAAAAAAAAAAAAAAAAAAAAAACAAAACAAAACAAAAAAAAAATTATATATATATATATATTTCTAAAATTCAAATTTCACTTCAAAATAAGCAAAAAAGCAATTGAAATTACAAAGTGGTCAAAAAAATCAAATATAACCATCCTTACAAGTATCCGTCTACAACAGGTGGAAAATGACCAATACAAATTAAGATCTAAAAGACAATTAAATGTAAACATAATAATAATGATAATGAAAATAATAATAATTTAAATATAAAACAATTTTAGGTTAAAGGTGAACTTGTTTAGCTTATAGGCTATAGACTGTATAGACTATAAAGTGAATGCATGTTCACAATGCATGTT
Source organism: Myxocyprinus asiaticus (assembly GCF_019703515.2). Lineage (NCBI taxonomy): Eukaryota > Metazoa > Chordata > Actinopteri > Cypriniformes > Catostomidae > Myxocyprinus > Myxocyprinus asiaticus. The sequence continues at coordinate 27,488,218 of NC_059372.1, read as the reverse complement.
CAGCGTGAACTGCTCTGTGGAAATAAAGTGAACTAAACTTCGGCACCTCCTCAGATGGTCTTGGGGTCATTTGCAGCATTCTCATAGATTACACTATTCTTGCAAATAATTTTCAGATGACTGAAACAGAAAAGAGAGTCAGAACTCTTTACACGCACGTGTTCCACAAGACACGCTACCGCTGCACGCCTCTGAACAAACAGCGTATCAGAGACAAGCATCAATGGCTTTTCTTTCATCTGTTCTACAAAATATAATAAAGTGTGTTTCTTAGGGCTGGGTATTGATACATATTCCCCGATTCTAATTGATTTACAAGCTCTCGATTTGATTCCGATATCAATTTTATTTCCGTTAATGTCTCTATAATGCTAATGCAGTTAATTATACAGGGGACCTTCTAACTAGGTACTTTATGAAAATATTAATTGTATTAGTTTTTCATCATTTTGGTCACATTTTAGCTTTTTAAAAATAAACAAATCCATGTATTCAATCAATAAATATGATAATATATTGCTTATATTATTTTTTGTTACATGTTTATTGTTTAATTCCATAATTTGTACCATTTACAGGTATTTACATTGATTTGTTGAAAACGTGTTAAAAATTCTGACAGACACTTTTATAAGATATATTTAAAGTGTGAAATAATATTTCTGTGTATTTTCATATATGCAGCCTGCTCTGTCATTATAAAGATCTCATTATTTACATTACAAGCTATTATGATGTCATCTTATCTTCCTGAGACCCAGTGAAAAAAGATTTACAATTTCCCTTTTTTAAATGTAAATATAGGGTTTGGCGCATACATATGATACAAATTGTTAATTGAAAAAATACATTTTATTCATATTGTATTTGATGTACTGAACTGAACTGTGATACATTTCAATCCATATTTATATACCAAGGAGAGGAAGTTGTCATGGCCAAACTCTCAAACAATTGGTACCTCTGAAAAGCCCAGGCAGTCCTCTAACAATACCCCAAGATTTGCCACTGTTGCATGTATGGGCAAAGAAAAACTTAAATAACAAATGTCCTACACAAAATTGAACTGCTGGGCCTCAGGAGGATTTTGACCTTTAATTATTATTATAATTTTTTTTTATTTTATTTTCTCCCATTTTCTCCCTAATTTGGAAAGCCCAATTCCCAATGCGCTCTAAGTCCTCGTGGTGGCGTAATGACACGCCTCAATCTGGGTGGCGAAGGACGAATCTCAGTTGCCTCCGCATCTGCGACCGTCAATCTGCACATCTTATCACGTGGCTTGTTGTGCGCATTACCGAGGAGACGTAGCGCGTGTGGAGGCTTCATGCTATTCTCTGTGGCATCCACATGCAACTCACCACATGCCCCACCGAGAGCGAGAACCACACATTATAGTGACCACGAGGAGGTTAGCCCATGTGACTCTACCCTCCCTAGCAACCGGGCCAATTTGGTTGCTTAGGAGACCTGGCTGGAGTCACTCAGCACGCCCTGGATTTGAACTCGCGACTCCAGTGTGGTAGTCAGCGTCTTTACTCGCTGAGTTACCCAGGCCCCCTGTATAATGACCTTTAAAGCCTAATGTATCAAATATGATACATCATTTTTTTTTTTAAACGTGCACATTTTATTTATTTTCTTACGATTTCATTTATAGTTTGTCTAATGGTACTAAAAACTGTTTTATGTAAAAAAAAAAAAAAAAAAAAAAAAAAAAAAAAATTAAAAAAATTTGAATATGTCAGGCTTTACAGGGTTAAGAAAGATGGCAATTCTGTAAAGAGTGTCTGTAAATGAGCGCATGTTAACGAGAGAGACTCGAACGGCTTTATCTCATCTGTCCTAGGCATGATTAGAATTAAATGTTCCTTTTTTGTTGTTTTTGATCAACTACTGACTGTAAGCAACAGAAAGGGTTTTAAAAGAGACATTATTAAATGACAAATGGGTTGCGTGGATCTCGTCCTCAGGGACACATTACACGGAACAACTTTTACTTTCAACACGCTGTGTAAAAATCTATTGTCGATCATCGTCTGTCAATGAGTGTTGCAAACGGCATCGGGTTATTTGTCAGATATCGTTGATATCCGATTACATCATCCTATCGCCCAGCCCTAGACAGCACACTCACATACCAGCCACAGACTACTGAGAGTCTGAAGCATACTGCAAAGAAAAATGGCAAGCACTTGTTAAAATATCAAACTCTGATTTGATTGTTTGGCTATACACAACTTCTGGGAGTTAGGGTGCACAGGTTTTACCAGTTCGGCTGGAAACAAAGTCAAATCAATTATTAATACATTTCATTATTGAAAAGCATTTGCAGGAGAACACATTACAGACAGGTAAAGGTCACATGTTCAGGGTTCAGTTTTGAAGGTGTTTTACTGCTCTGAGGTAAATTATGCATCACTGAATCATAAAGCACTAAAGCACACTAAAGTCACTGTCATTAGCATTTAAAACTTATGACAAAGGTAATAAAGAGCCAAGCCATTTCTCTTGTGTGTTGGGATCTATTTCATATGTTCTATGAATCACTCTCCTAAAATGTAAAAGCACAAGTCTACAAAGATCACAATAAACAAGGAATGAATTGGAAACACTGTCTTTTTGAATGACTTTCTCTTTTATCTAAAACAGGACTAACCTGTGACCAGGTCTTGCACAATTGTTTTCTAAGGATGGGCATTATTGAGTAATTTTTAGGGATGCATGATATATTGGCGGTGTCAGTTAGAGCCAGACTGGTGTTGCAACCTCGTGTCACTCTGTGAGGATTATTTCAACCGTTTACGTTATTTTGGAGCTGGTTTTAAACGAGATCATCTGCTATAAGTAATAACATGCCATTTCCCATATATTGTTTGTGTTTCATGAGGAAAACATGGCAGAAACATGTTTGTATGTTATTGGGGCAATCATTGTCACTTATTATTTCATGAAACAAACAGAATATGAAAAATAGCATATTCTTACTTATAGCAAACAATCACAATTAAAACAAGGCTGGACACAATGTAACATGGTGCATAAAACTTGAAGTAATCCTCACAGAGTGACTTGATGGCTAAAAACGCTAGTTTGTGACTGAAACCGATGTGCTTGTTGTATTTTATGAGTTAAGACTTTTCTAAAAAGTTATAACTCATCATGTGAATGATGGTTTTACCTATTTACACTGCGATTGCAATCACATTTCATAAGTTCTACAATGAAACTGCCACAGACGAGCGCTTTAATAAGTGTCTTTGAATGAGACGTGTGTCCACACTCACATACTGTATACTCACCGGCCACTTTATTAGGTACACCTGTACACCTTCTTATTTGTGCGATTATCTAATCAGCCAATTGTGTGGCAGCAGTGTAATGTATAAAACCAAGCAGATATGGGTCAGGATGGTTCACATCAACCATCAGAATAGGAAAAAAATGTGATCTCAGTAATTTCGACCGTGGCATGATTGTTGGTGCCAGATGGGCTGGTTTGAGTATTTCTGGAACTGCTGATCTCCTGGCATTTTCACGTGCAACAGTCTCTAGAGTTTACTCAGAATGGTGCCAAAAACAACCAGTGAGGGGCAGTTCTGTGGACAAAAATGCCTTGTTGATGATAGAGGTCAACGGAGAATGGCCAGACTGGTTTAAGCTGACAGAAAGGCTACAATAACTCAGATAACCACTCTGTACAATTGTTGTGAGCAGAATAGCATCTCAGAATGCACAACATGTGGAACCTTGAGAAGGATGGGCTACAGCAGCAGAAGACCATGTTGGGTTCCACTTCTGTCAGCCAAGAACAGATAACTGAGGCTGCAGTGGGCCTACCATTTGTGTACCTCAGCAGAAATCCAGATTTGTCAGACCAGGCGATGTTTTTCCAATCGTCTACTGTCCAGTTTTGATAAGCCTGTGCCCTCTGCATCCTCAGTTTCCTGTTCCAGGCTGACAGATGTGGTACCCGGAGGGGTCTTCTGCTTCTGTAGCCCATCTGCCTCAATGTTCGACGTGTTGTGTGTTCAGAAATGCTTTTCTGCATAGCACTGTTGTAACGTGTGTTTATCTGGGTTACTGTCACCATCCTGTCAGCTTGGACCAGTCTGGCCATTCTCCTCTGTCATTCACAAGGCATTTCGCCCACAGAACTGATGCTCGCTGGACGTTTTTTATTTTTCGCACCATTCTCTTTACACTCTAGAGACTGTTGTGTATGAAAATTCCAAGAGATCAGCAGTTACAGAAATACTCAAACCAGCCAGTCTGGCACTAACAATCAAACCACGGTCTAAATCACTGAGATCACATTTTTTTCCCCCATTCTGATGGTTGATGTGAACATTAATTGAAGCGCCTGACCCATATCTGCATGATTTTATACACTGCACTGCTGCCACACGATTGGCTGATTAGATAAATCGCATGAATAAGATGTACAGGTGTACCTAATAAAGTGGCTGGTGAGTGAACAAACCAGCGCTAGCATAAATATTACAACATGTATAGAGACTAGAGGCTTGTTTTGCGAGTTTTGCTGTTTAATTTTCGTTACATGTTGTTAACTGCCTCATTTTTGGTTTAATGGATTACTACATAGAAGTTCATTATTCCTTAAATAGCAACAGTTAAGCGTTTCCAAACTTTAAAATGACACCTGTTTTTCAAACGAGTAGCTTTTAATTAATTAGCTAGCAGTTCCATGTTAAAAGATTACAAATTAAAGCTTAAAATATATTTTTTAAATAATCGGTATCGGCCATAATGACCTGTTAATTATCCGTATCGGCCCAGAAATTCCATATGAGTAAGCAATTACTCGTAAATTAAAATGTACATTAAAAATAACAAGTGTGAAGCGTACGTGAAATTTATATTTTGTTTTATCACAGAAGTTCAGTGGGAAAGTACAATAAGAAGTATTATTCAGCATTATGATTCAGTCAAATGTACAAGGGAAAGTCAATTTGCGATATTCAAGTAGTGTTTTTAATAGTTGACTAGCTGGTGCAGAACGAGTATGAGATTAATTGATTACTCGTGCACATCCCTACTGTTTTTCCCCAACAACAGAAAAATAATAATAATACGTTCTTGCCCTCCCATGTTTTTCTTTGCCTCTTTCCTTGTCTGGTTTCTTGTTGCACCTCGTCGAACATGTTCACTGACCACTTCATTCCTGTTGTCCAGTCTAATCTAACCAGCAGAGTAGATCCGAGTCTGACCACAATCCACACAGTGTGACGCAGCTAACGTTTCCAAACCCGTATGACTTTCTTTCTTTTAACACAAAATGCAGAAAAAAAGCATGGCAAAAAGATGCAATGAAAGTGAATGGTGACTGAGGCTAACATTCAACCTAAAATCTCTTGTGTTCTACAGAAGAAAGAAAGTCATACGGGTTTGGAAAGACATGATGGTGAGCAAATGAAGACAGAATTTTTGGGTGAACTAGCCCATCCCTTTATTTAATAATAGTAAAAAGTGTAAATTACAGCATTCCATTTAAGTCTGTTTTTGCAGCGGTTGAGCATTGTAACCAATCACAGACGTATAAACGTTCTGTTTATAATTATTCTAAAATCTGAATAGCAGTTTTGTTATTCATGCAGCTAAGAGTGCCAATGTGAACTTGACAGTTTAGGCAACTAGTCTTGATGTACTGATGTACAGGTGCATCTCAATAAATTAGAATGTCGTGGAAAAGTTCATTTATTTCAGTAATTCAACTCAAATTGTGAAACTCGTGTATTAAATAAATTCAATGCACACAGACTGAAGTAGTTTAAGTCTTTGGTTCTTTTAATTGTGATGATTTTGGCTCACATTTAACAAAAACCCACCAATTCACTATCTCAAAAAATTAGAATATGGTGACACGCCAATCAGCTAATCAACTCAAAACACCTGCAAAGGTTTCCTGAGCCTTCAAAATGGTCTCTCAGTTTGGTTCACTAGGCTACACAATCATGGGGAAGACTGCTGATCTGACAGTTGTCCAGAAGACTATCACTGACACCCTTCACAAGGAGGGTAAGCCACAAACATTCATTGCCAAAGAAGCTGGCTGTTCACAGAGTGCTGTATCCAAGCATGTTAACAGAAAGTTGAATGGAAGGAAAAAGTGTGGAAGAAAAAGATGCCAACCAACTGAGAGAACCGCAGCCTTATGAGGATTGTCAAGCAAAATCGATTCAAGAATTTGGGTGAACTTCACAAGGAATGGACTGAGGCTGGGGTCAAGGCATCAAGAGCCACCACACACAGACATGTCAAGGAATTTGGCTACAGTTGTCGTATTCCTCTTGTTAAGCCACTCCTGAACCACAGACAACGTCAGAGGCGTCTTACCTGGGCTAAGGAGAAGAAGAACTGGACTGTTGCCCAGTGGTCCAAAGTCCTCTTTTCAGATGAGAGCAAGTTTTGTATTTCATTTGGAAACCAAGGTCCTAGAGTCTGGAGGAAGGGTGGAGAAGCTCATAGCCCAAGTTGCTTTAAGTCCAGTGTTAAGTTTCCACAGTCTGTGATGATTTGGGGTGCAATGTCATCTGCTGGTGTTGGTCCATTGTGTTGTTTGAAAACCAAAGTCACTGCACCCGTTTACCAAGAGATTTTGGAGCACTTCATGCTTCCTTCTGCTGACCAGCTTTTTAAAGATGCTGATTTCATTTTCCAGCAGGATTTGGCACCTGCCCACACTGCCAAAAGCACCAAAAGTTGGTTAAATGACCATGGTGTTGGTGTGCTTGACTGGCCAGCAAACTCACCAGACCTGAACCCCATAGAGAATCTATGGGGTATTGTCAAGAGGAAAATGAGAAACAAGAGACCAAAAAATGCAGATGAGCTGAAGGCCACTGTCAAAGAAACCTGGGCTTCCATACCACCTCGGCAGTGCCACAAACTGATCACCTCCATGCCACGCCGAATTGAGGCAGTAATTAAAGCAAAAGGAGCCCCTACCAAGTATTGAGTACATATACAGTAAATGAACATACTTTCCAGAAGGCCAACAATTCACTAAAAATGTTTTTTTTATTGGTCTTATGATGTATTCTAATTTTTTGAGATAGTGAATTGGTGGGTTTTTGTTAAATGTGAGCCAAAATCATCACAATTAAAAGAACCAAAGACTTAAACTACTTCAGTCTGTGTGCACTGAATTTATTTAATACACGAGTTTCACAATTTGAGTTGAATTACTGAAATAAATGAACTTTTCCATGACATTCTAATTTATTGAGATGCACCTGTATATAATAGCAGTAAAATAATTCAGAAACGCAGTTCTCAGCTTGTTTTAGTTGCGCAGCATACATAAATAATACGGCATGAAGATACCCCACACAAAAAAAGTATTTTAATGCAAATTCTAATTGAATTCATCGCAATTATAATGTCAGGGGAATAAATCCTTAATTATGTTTTTTTTTTTTTTTTTTAAATCATGTAGACCTAACCTCCACTCCTCCATCCATTACTTGATCATCTCTCTTTCTATAATCTCCCTCATTTTCCTCTCCGCTTCACTGACAACACCTGAAAGGCACTGGGCTGATCGCAGTTCCCTTTTCTCCTGAGGCCTGATAACAACAATTTTCCAGCGCTTCGGAACATTCCTGTGTATCAGCGTGACATTCCCTGACCCTGGAATTCCTTTCCCTTATTAAAGCAGCTCCTCCTAAAACTGAAACTGCAATAAAAGCTGCAGACATCATAGGTGTCAATAAAACACAAATGGAGGTTCCCAAAGAAAAAGCTATGAGAGGAATAGAAATTGTGTGTAATGAATGATACACTAAAATTAAATCTACATTATGTAAGATTTTTTTGTTAGAAATGAAAAAATATTCATAAATGAGCAAATACACCAACAATCCGCCTTCCAAACCATGTTTTTGCCTTACCCCGATTCACTACGGTAAGCCTATAATAGTTATTTATATTTTAGAGCTGTTGGGATGGATTTGGTGAGGGAAATTGGAATGGAAACTGCATACTTCCGTCATTCATCCGTGCGTGTTTACGTCATGTCCGTAAAGAAAAGAAGATCCAGCTATTACAGCGCATGTATATGTGCAGTGATATGTGTGGTAGTAGTTTGAAGCTGAAAGCTTGTAGCCACAACAAATGAGTGACATTGACCATGGATTATTCGAAAAGACAACCCTCTGGGGCATCACCTGTTTTCAAAATAAAGAAAACAAGAACCGAGAAGAGTCAGCAAGCAAAAAGGGAAAGCGACAGAGCCCGTAATAAAAACACAAAACAACATCGGATTGGCTTTTCAGAGGTGGCGACAACTCCGAGATCTTAAAGGATTTAAAACCGACCCAGAGATTATTCTTGCTGGACAGGTAAGATATTTTATTGGACCGACAGTGAGCCAGGTATCTCTCTTAGTGCGGTAGATCGTTAAATAGCATTAGGCACTCTAATGGGGCATTTTATTATGAATTGTGATACTGCAGTGCTTTCAATTTCATTTCGAGGAATGAAGGACAATGGAAAAAAAAATGACCTTTTATGCTGGTGGTAAAAATGCCAATCTCTAAACCAGTTACTACCTTGGTCTACTTGCCTGCTAGCTAAGTTATAATACTTTCCAACGTTTTTATCTGATATGACTAGCAATCGTTATGTCTAATGTCACTGTTGCCTTACTTTTGTAACGCTATTTATTTTAAAACAACTGTTTTCAATAAATCAAAACAACAGTGGAAGATATGCTACTCACCTGCATACAAGACATATTTTCGGATATCCATCTTTCTCTTCCTTTCATTATTTATTGATTTTTTGAGGAAAGGGGGTGAGTTTTGTTGTCGTTAGTGACATTCACTCTGATAAAATGATCACCTGTAACCATGGTTACTCCTCAAACCATCAGATTAATCTGCGAAGAAGAGTGGAGGCGAAGTCCAACTCACATCATTTCCAAAACAATGTTCCTCAGCAAGTAACCTGCATATTTATGCTTCATCCACAAGAGGGCTAAAAGTTACATAGTTCGGTTCAAATCTTCAAAACATAGGCTAACGGATTTTTACTAGAGATGTACCAATGGATCGACCAAACATTCAGTTAATGTGAGTTAAGAACACTGAAATTAAGAATTCTTAAAGTATAAGCACATCTCTCCTCAACAAGAAGCACAATTTGAAGTATCATTAATGTCAAAGATGTGGGAATTACAAGCCAAAGTTTAACATTTAGGGTTAGGTGTTTGTTTAAATCCCTAACCCTAAGTATGAGCAATAGTTATGCAAGCATTACTAATGAGTACATTAGCTTGACTCAAGTTGATGATCATTTTCAGGATTTCACCAGATCAGCAAAAAACAAGGAGGAGAGGAGCGTATTTTCTGTATCAGTCGGTAATAAATGAAAAAATGAGGAGGAGTGAATGGCACAGAGAAGCAAAGAAACAAAAACACAAAAATTCCCTGTCAGTGGCTCAGCAGGATGTGTGATCAGAAACACCCTTTAAGCCAGCAAACGCTTATCTGCAACAGGCAGGTATGCTAATGTATGGGTGTTTTAAGTGTATCAGTCCCAGCATGCCTTTCTGCTTCCATCACTTCTCAAGAATCCCTTGTCCCCTTGACCCCAGCCGGCTTGGGCCTCTTCAATGCTGCTATGGTAACATGTAAACAAGCATAGGACTGATGGTATTGTGGTCATCCTAATGTTGTTTGAGGAAGTGCATGTGTCTGTGTATGTTGGGACAGAAAACAAATAGAAATGCTTACACCCCCCCCCCCCCTTTGTTTGATTGTTTTGTATACATGTATGCTTATCATTCACACGCTACAAAACATCCCTATTAAAAATCCAATAAGCTGACTGCAAGCCAAGCCACTTGAAAATGCAAAACAGGCTACGGCAGAACAAAACTCAGATTTCCAAACACAATCCACAGATGAGGCGCACCGCTCAAGAATGCCTCAGAACAAACACCCATCCACCCCTGAACTACTACCACAGTGAAGGCTATCTTAGCCCAGATCACTGAATGTGTCCCATTCAGTGATGGTGAGATACTGCACAAAAGATGAGCTGTTGTACTTAGTTTGACCATCTTACTATTGGCCATCTTTATGTGATTTCAAACATAGACCCTGATTCACATCATAGACTTTTTATGTGTGTATGTTATGGCTTCCATTAAATAACACACTAAATATGATGAAAATTTCCAAATCAACATACCTTAGTCTCTAGCTTTGTTCCAAAACCAAGTGAGCTGCCTACCCAGGCAGCATTTAAAGGCATCATAGGTGTTCTCCTTTCTAAGATACCTTAGTTGGCTAAATTGAAAGCATGGAGAAGGAAATCACAGAATGCATTTCTACTATATCAGCGAAAAATTCATTCATCCAATATAGAGTCAAGAGAAATGTTGAATATAAATATAGCTATATAACACTTAAAAGTATTGATAATAAAACAGTTTAATCTAATTAAAATGGATTATATTATCCTTTTTATTTCCTTATTAGAGTGTCACATCTTTAGCTTAGCAAAATGCTAACGTTAAACAGTTCAAAAAGGGAGTGGGCAGGGTGTGTGGGGTCCAGAGTGATTCTACCTGCAGGTTCTCACTCTGGGGAGTGCGGGGGGATTTCTCCTGAAGTCACTATCATCTCCACTGTTTTGAGCGTGTTCAGCTCATGGTTGTTGTGACCACACCAGACAGCCAGCTGTTCAACCTCCCACCTGTATGCAGACTCGTCACTGTCGCAGATGAGGCCAATGACCGTGGTGTCGTCTGCAAACCTCAGGAGCTTGACAGAGGGGTCCTTTGCAGTGCAGTCATTTGTGTACAGGGAGAAGAGCAGTGGAGAGAGAACATCCCTGAGGAGCACCAGTGCTAATAGTGAGGGTCCCAAATGTGATTTTCCCCAGTCTCACTAGCTGCTGCCTATCTGTCAGATAGCTGTTGATCCACTGACAGATTGCGGTTGGCACAGAAAGCTGGGTCAGTTTGGTTGAGAGAAGATCAGGCATGATGGTATTGAAGGCTGAACTGAAGTCCACAAATATGATCCTTGCATAAGTTCCAGGTATGTCGAGGTGTTGCAGGATATAATGCAGTCCCATGCTGACAGCATCATCCACAGACCTGTTTGCTCAGTAAGCAAACTGAAGGGGGTCAAGCAGGAGTCCAGTGATGTCCTTCAGGTAGGCCAAAACCAGGCTCTCAAATGACTTCATGACCACAGACGTGAGAGCGACAGGTCTGTAGTCATTAAGTCCTGTGATTTTGGGCTTTTTGGGTACCGGAATGATGGTGGAGTGTTTGAAGCAGCAAGATATTTTACACTGTTCCAGTGATCTATTGAAGATCTGTGTGAAGATCGGGGCCAGTTGGTCAGTGCAGACTTTCAGACAGGCAGGTGAGACACCGTCTGGGAGTGTATGGGAGAAATTGGAATGCCCAATATGGCGGATCTAGAAATGGAAGAGCTGCCTTACACGTAAAAGAGCCAGTCACCTTTTAGATACAGACATTGCATATGACATGTCAGTTAACTCGAGAACGTGCATGCGCATTAACTGGAACAGCCTGAAAAATAGCGTTTTTTAGTTTGATCTGAGCTAAAATAGCACAATTTATGATACCATTGTTGTTAGATTTTACTGCTGATTTGTAATTCGTTCTTTGATCGCAATGTTGAACAACCATTTTGGAGATTTTTGTCTTTCCCCATTCAAGTAGATAGGAGCTGTACTTTAATGCCGCTGGCCGGGAGCATTCCCAAGATGGCGCCTAAGTGTACTGACTTGCCTTAAAAAGGGACTTCGGTCGAACTCTACTATTCTCGTGTGCTTCAAATCATTGCGCACTTAGGATGCGATTATAGGATGAGACGGGTCACTGGTATACTTATTGTAATGCTGAATATGGCAGCTCTAGGAATGGAAGTCCCACCTAACAGTTAATAGAGCCAATCACCTCTTTAATAGAAACATTGCCATTGTCCGTTTACATCAAGAACCCCATGTGCAGTAGCTGGACCAGCCTGAAAAAAGTATGCAATTTTTTTTTTAAAGAAGCGTAATTTATGATACGGTTTTTGTCAGATTTCATTGCCGATTTGAAATATGTTGTTTGCTCGTAATCTTGACCAAACGCTTTGGAGATTCCATTCTTTCCCCATTCAAATAGTTAGAAGCTTTACATGAATCCATAAAAAATACCTTTCCGCAGGCTGCCTGGAGGCGTAACAAACATGTGTGACCTGACTTGCCTTAAAGGGACTTTGGTAGTGCTATTTTTTTTTTAATTTTTTTTTTTTATGATTAACATTTTTATTAAAACTCAGAAAAGCAAAACATAAATACACAAAATCAACTTTTAACACCAAATGCCACCCCTCCTCCTCCCCATCCCCAACCTCAACAAACACCCTTGTGGTCATACATGAACACATACAAAAGAAAACAAAAACAAAAATCCTAACAACTAATAAAGAAAAAAAAAATACATATAAAAATCACACACAGACAACTACCTCTCTCTCTCCACTAGGGCTGAAACGATTAGTCGACGTTATCGAATAGTCGTTTGATCTTAACGTAACAAGATCATATGAAACTCTAATGATTGCACACAAGAGCAGCACTGCAGCTCACGCCTGACTGAGGAGAGGAAGAAAACGTCTCACAGTCCAGACGCACTCTAAACTTTTCAAACAGCTTCAGGTGATGTAGATTGCAAAGTATGAGGATATTATAATGCAAAAATACAAAATAAGTAAATACAGAAGCACTCTTGTTGTGGAATAAGCAGAGCCGGAGCTGACGCTCAGCTTAAGCAATACTTGCGTGTCGAGCGTCTTTAAAGGAAACACCCTGGCGTTACATCTTTAATGCAGTTCTATTTAATGAGTTATAGCTTTATTAAGGTTAAAATAATAAGGAAACTGGCATTTCTCTGTGCGGTCAGCGCCTCTTCTATGAGTTGCGCGAAGTGTCCCGATCTAAGGGGGAGAGACTGAAACTGCACCCGGCTGAGGTACACTCTGTTGCGGGGATGCTCGTCCCTCAAGTGCGCGCGCTTAATGCAGCTAGATTATTATGCGATGGCAACTTATTGAATCATAATATATGTCACTGTGCATTTCTTATCGTGAAGAAAATTGGCAAAACGCAGCTTTATTAATAAGAAAGAGTTTGTTTTTTTGTGAGTTAAAGATGGATTGAAGTGAACAAAAAGGTGAGAGAGGGTAGTCTTCGCCCCATTATACACTGCAAAAAAAAAAAAAATAATAATAATTATTTGTTTTTGTTTTGGCTTGTTTTCCTATATACAGGTGCATCTCAATAAATTAGAATGTCGTGGAAAAGTTCATTTATTTCAGTAATTCAACTCAAATTGTGAAACTCGTGTATTAAATAAATTCAATGCACACAGACTGAAGTAGTTTAAGTCTTTGGTTCTTTTAATTGTGATGATTTTGGCTCACATTTAACAAAAACCCACCAATTCACTATCTCAAAAAAATTAGAATACATCATAAGACCAATAAAAAAAACATTTTTAGTGAATTGTTGGCCTTCTGGAAAGTATGTTCATTTACTGTATATGTACTCAATACTTGGTAGGGGCTCCTTTTGCTTTAATTACTGCCTCAGTTCGGCGTGGCATGGAGGTGATCAGTTTGTGGCACTGCTGAGGTGGTATGGAAGCCCAGGTTTCTTTGACAGTGGCCTTCAGCTCATCTGCATTTTTTTGGTCTCTTGTTTCTCATTTTCCTCTTGACAATACCCCATAGATTCTCTATGGGGTTCAGGTCTGGTGAGTTTGCTGGCCAGTCAAGCACACCAACACCATGGTCATTTAACCAACTTTTGGTGCTTTTGGCAGTGTGGGCAGGTGCCAAATCCTGCTGGAAAATGAAATCAGCATCTTTAAAAAGCTGGTCAGCAGAAGGAAGCATGAAGTGCTTCAAAATTTCTTGGTAAACGGGTGCAGTGACTTTGGTTTTCAAAAAACACAATGGACCAACACCAGCAGATGACATTGCACCCCAAATCATCACAGACTGTGGAAACTTAACACTGGACTTCAAGCAACTTGGGCTATGAGCTTCTCCACCCTTCCTCCAGACTCTAGGACCTTGGTTTCCAAATGAAATACAAAACTTGCTCTCATCTGAAGAGAGGACTTTGGACCACTGGGCAACAGTCCAGTTCTTCTTCTCCTTAGCCCAGGTAAGATGCCTCTGATGTTGTCTGTGGTTCAGGAGTGGCTTAACAAGAGGAATACAACAACTGTAGCCAAATTCCTTGACACGTCTGTGTGTGGTGGCTCTTGATGCCTTGACCCCAGCCTCAGTCCATTCCTTGTGAAGTTCACCCAAATTCTTGAATCGATTTTGCTTGACAATCCTCATTGTGCATCTTTTTCTTCCACACTTTTTCCTTCCACTCAACTTTTTGTTAACATGCTTGGATACAGCACTCTGTGAACAGCCAGCTTCTTTGGCAATGACTGTTTGTGGCTTACCCTCCTTGTGAAGGGTGTCAATGATTGTCTTCTGGACAACTGTCAGATCAGCAGTCTTCCCCATGATTGTGTAGCCTAGTGAACCAAACTGAGAGACCATTTTGAAGGCTCAGGAAACCTTTGCAGGTGTTTTGAGTTGATTAGCTGATTGGCATGTCACCATATTCTAATTTTTTGAGATAGTGAATTGGTGGGTTTTTGTTAAATGTGAGCCAAAATCATCACAATTAAAAGAACCAAAGACTTAAACTACTTCAGTCTGTGTGCACTGAATTTATTTAATACACGAGTTTCACAATTTGAGTTGAATTACTGAAATAAATGAACTTTTCCACGACATTCTAATTTATTGAGATGCACCTGTAAATATCTAAAACTCCTTTAAAACAATGTACATTTACTTTAGCAGCTATACTGCAGAAGATGTTTTTTTTTTTATCTGAGAATGTTGAATATAATATTAAAAATACAAATATTTTAAAATATCTAAAAATCCTTTAAAAAAAGATGCATTCACCTGAGAAGCAGCATATAAGATTGCTTTTAGGAGAATAGATCTTGAATATAAGCATATTTTGTCTTTACTGCACTCGCAAAAGTATAACCAAGTGAAAAAATACACTTATTTACAAAATACACTTATATTTAAGATACATTCTCTTAAAGCAAGTCTAAATATCTTATGTTACTTCTGAAGTAAATGTAACTTGTTTTAAGGATTTTTAGACAATTTTAAATGGAAAACAAGACAAATACACTTGATAACAATAGGATTTTTTGTAGTGAAATTTTTACTGAATTAAACATAATAAAAAGTATTTTTTCCCTTTAATTCAGTGAATGTCATTTAGAGGTATTTTAAAAGGATGATTTTGTCCTCTTTATTGTTAGCAAGCATGTTAAATACAACCTTTTAAGTCGGGGCACAAGCTGAAAAGTCGGTTTAGAGCTAATGATTAATCGTTGCAATAATCGCCCGAATAGTCGAATAATCGTTCTAATAATCGTTAGATTAGTTGATTATCAAAATAATCGTTAATTGCAGCCCTACTCTCCACTATTCCACTCGAGAACCCTCCAAGAACACTAAGTATCCAACCCATTTCCCAACAAACAAATCCAAATTCCCTAATCTTCTATAAGACCCTTCTTCTAAAGCTGCCACCCTCCCCATCTCCGAGCACCACTACTGAAATGGGGCGCTCCAATCGACTTTCAACCCCTCAAAATCACCTGTCTGGCGACCATAACACTGGTTAGGACCAATCCTCCACATCCACCCCATCTCCCAAAATACAGAGTCCGGGGCAAAACTAAACCCGAGTGGTAGCGCTATTTTCAGTTTTGTAGGCAGTAGACAACAAGGTAGCTCAACAATTTTTGGAATAGTGCTTCTGTCAGCCTAAGCCAAGAATGCAACTTAATCTACGCCTTTAGGCTACTAGCCTCATGTTTACTGGCCAAAATATGTGGAATATTTTTGTGATGTAGAAAAATATGTGATATATTGGATGTTCTTTACCATCTTTTTCTGTATAGTATGTACCCCCTACATCCACACACGTGCACTTAAATAACTTCAAACCTGAATATAATGAGATTAGGCTTACTCTTCATGCCGAGTTAAAAAAGTGGGTGGGTCCTCATGTGAGAACCATAGCAACAGGTCACAGAATGGCGCCAGCATCGACCATGTAATTGAAACGCTGGCCACACAGTGTTACACAGTGACCCCTCTAATCTCCACCTGGCAAAGTGGCTTACCATCTATAGGTCATATGGCACACAGAGACAGCTTAGTGTGAGGTGCTCCACACCCAGGACAAAAACACACACAACAGGAAACTGTGCCCAAGAGACTCAATGTGCCACCAAATCAAACCCATAAAAGACTTTGTTACTTTTGAATGAGCTCAGTTGAGGGTCAAGAGTTATAAGAGTTACTTTTAAACATAAATTAAGCAACACTCATCCACAGGAGTTAAAAAAAATAAATTAAAAAAAATAATAATAAAAAAAAATGGATCAAGAGAGATTATGCAACAAACCTAGTCTAGTCAAACCTCCCAAATATCATGGACTGACACCATAGAGTCTTTACTCGAAATAAAACATTGATAAATGACAAAAGCAAAATGAGCTACATAAATAAGCAATAGATGCCTCACTGCAAACGGGCTCATCAGCTATAGCTGACAGTGTTAGGCAAATTATAAAATGCTTTTGGATAGCAACAAAACAGATCTGGGTCTTAAGCTCCCTGAATAAGAGCCACATCATTACCATACCATATTATTCAGTAAATTGAGTCTTCAGGCAATTCCTTTAGGGCTACATGCAATGTCACATTATAATCCGATAACCACTGATACATAAACAAAAGCACCACTTCTGGTCTGACAGCTTCCTACCACAGCCATCACCCCCACATATTTTATCAATTGAAACAAAATTTTTTGCACATTATAAAGCTATTTTAAGACTTTAAATGTGAATTTTCACCATACCAAATGGACAGACAATGCACACAAACCATGAGCATTGTGACCATAAAACAAGAGATCCAAACAAACTTGAGGCAGAGTATTGGTGTGCATGTAGCATATGAAGTTTGACCAGGTGTGAAGGACCAGTGACCCACTTTGTGACAAAACCATCACCTTTCCGCTGCAAGAAGAGGCGGAGTAGAGGCGCTGCCATGGAGATTGCTTTGTGGTAGTTGTCATCGTTGTTGATTGGCAGTAGGTCCCCATGGACATCGGCGTAACCCACGAGAAGGTCCATGTTGGGGATCCGATGCACGTGCTGTAGCAAGCCATAGAACTCATCAAAACGTCCCGGCTTGGACCGGTCCAAAGAGAACCGTCTGAACTCTGCTCCAAACTAACAACATGGAGTACAGACATCAATACACATTGGTAAAATAGATGGAAAGACACATTAACATAGGAGAAAATCAATCCATTTTTTCGATAAAGATTTGTACTATGAAATAACAGACAACTGATAATTTGTTTTATATCAGTGAGTATCATGTGCACATTTATAAACATTTTATACATTTTCCAATTATAATAATTACATAATTTATTTTAAATTTAATAATGAATAGGGGTGGGTAAAAATATAGATTTTCCAATGCATCATGATCTTCATTTGAATTATCTCGATTCTTAAATCCCAAGATCGATCTTTTACTCTATGCACAACCCTCTACTACAGTCAGAGGAAATCACTTGAATTTGCAACCAAATTTCACGCTATGCAACTAAAATGTATACACTGGCGGCCAAAAGTTTGGAATAATGTACAGATTTTGCTCTTATGGAAAGAAATTGTTTTTTCTGTTTCAAAAGTGGCTTTTTCTTTGCAATTCTTCCCATAAGGCCTGCACCCCTTAGTCTTCTCTTTACTGTTGCACATGAAACTGGTGTTGAGCGGGTAGAATTCAATGAAGCTGTCAGCTGAGGACATGTGAGGCATCTATTTCTCAAACTAGAGACTCTGATGTACTTATCCTCTTGTTTAGTTATACATCTGGCCTTCCACATCTCTTTCTGTCCTTGTTAGACCCAATTGTCCATCATCTTTGAAGACTGTAGTGTACACCTTTGTATGAAATCTTCAGTTTTTTGGCAGTTTCAAGCATTGTATAGCCTTCATTCCTCAAAACAATAATTGACTGATGAGTTTCTAGAGAAAGATGTTTCTTTTTTGCCATTTTTGACCTAATATTGACCTTAAGACATGCCAGTCTATTGCATACTGTGGCAACTCAAAAACAAACACAAAGACAATGTTAAGCTTCATTTAACAAACCAAATAGCTTTCAACTGTGTTTGATATAATGGCAAGTGATTTTCTAGTACAAAAGAGCAATTCAGCATAATTACTCAAGGATAAGGTGTTGGAGTGATGGCTGCTGGAAATGGGGCCTGTCTAGATTTTATCAAAAATTACTTTTTTCAAATAGTGATGGTGCTGTTTTTTACAACAGTAATGTCCTGACAATACTTTGTGACCAGCTTTAGCACGTGTTCAACAAATCAATGTAAATACTTGTAAATAGTACAAATTAGGCAATTAAACAATAAACATGTAACACAAATTTATATATGAAATATAATAGCTTATTTATTGAATACATGGATTTGATCATTTTTAAAAAGCCAAAATGTGAGAACAATTATGAAAAACTAAAATATAATTAGTAAAATAAATATTTTTGTAATGTACCTAGTTAGAATGTCCCCCTGTATAATTACCAGCATTAATGGGAGAGAATTTCTTTCAAATGTAATCAAAAGGTACATTATAACTAAAATACACACATATATGAATCTATATCGAATCGAATTGAAATTGGAATCGAATCGAGAGCTTGTGATTTGGAATCGAATCGGGAAATCTGTATCATACCTAGCCCTAATAATGAATGCATAATTAATGCAACTGTTGTTTATAGTGTCTGTTACTCTTTTAGAAGATGAGGGATGAAAATGTGCTTGTAGCAGAAGCATAATGCCCTACTGTTTTAAGGGGAATATGCACTGGAGTTTAATAAATATAGACCAACAATACCAGTATCAATCAGAAACTCTAATATTAATCTTTATAAACAAATAAACTGGACAATTATATGCAAGAAATATGTTGAATGTCTATAATAATTTAAATTACCTATATTGTTCAGATAGTTTCATGATTTGTAACAAGCTATGAAGTGGCTTAGTATTAAATAATGTATAATGTGATGGAAGGATTAAGACTGAGTCAGCTGTAATGTCACCACTAGCTTACAATGACTTGTCCATGACAAAGCAGCCCTGTAGATCTTTGTGATGGTGGAGTGAGTGACCAGGCCCTTGTTTACGGTGTTGTCTGTAATGACTAACACAACAAGTAAGACCCATGAATTAACATATAGGAAACAGCACCTGCATTCCATTGGTTCTGAATAATTGCTCCTACCTTCAAAAACATTGATATTACATAAATGCATTTGCCAGAAGCTTTTATGCAAAGTGACTTCAAGGTCTACATTTCATCAGTATGTGTGGTCCCTGAGAACATGCACATTGGCAATGCTGTCTAGGTGGGCAGCGGACTAGATTTTAATACACAATATTTGATTTGTTCATCAGACTACAGCAGCAAATGTTCAAAAATATCTGTGTACTTGTTCAGCTGCAACACCAATAAATCTACTCTCAATGCAATAGGTCAGATAAAAAACTCACTCTTTGTGACAGAGGTCGAGTTACAAACAATTATCTTATATAGACACACCAGTCTCAATGTGCGGCTTGGTATTTGATTTAACTTGAGAACAGACAATATTTAATTTCCTCGAACCTGTTTGAATCAGTTTGTTTAACAGTAAACACCAAAAGAATGTGGGGAAAGTAGGAATCAAGAACGACAATAAAAGGATTCATGAACTAATAAAAATGAGAGATACTGTAGTCAAAAAAGAGAGATCAGTTTTGTAACGTATGAGTGATTCTTAAAAGGGGCACTTTTGACTACTTATGAAACATCTTTAAACTTTCATCTATGTTTTATCTATGTTAAAACATCTACCACATGTCTTGGAATAAAAGCTGGCCTTGATCAACCTTGGTTAGGCTAGATTTAGCAAAGTGTGATGGTGTGGATTTTTGTGAAACGGGCATAAAGAAAATGTCAGTTCTTGGACTTGCGAACACGAGTTAGCTAGCTGTCAATTAACTTTGAATGTAGGGGATAAAAATAAAAATAAATTGACTGTCAAGGAATATTCCGTGTTCAATACAAGTTCAATCAACAACATTTGCGGCATAATGTTGATTACCACAAAAAAATAAAAAAATAAAAATAAAAATAATGTACTCATCCCTCCTTTAAAAAAAAAAAAAAAAAAAGCAAAAATCGAGGGTACAGCGAGGCACTTACAATGGAAGTGAATGGGGTCAAGTTTTGAAAGCAAAAATGTGACGCTTATAATTTTATAAAAGCACTTACATGCATTGTTCTGTTAAAATGTATTATTTTGAGCTGTAAAGTTGTTTAAATCGTCATTTACTGGGATTAAAGTGTTTATGGCATTATATCTCATGGCAACAAAGTTGTCAAATTAGATATAACTTCACACAGAAAATGTTAGTAAGTGATTTTATCACACTAAAATCATGTTAACACTAGAGCTGGCGATATGTAAAAACTATTTGATCGATAATCGCCTTAAAACAATATTGTGATATCTGATTACATCATCAACCCCCCTGCCGAGGGTCGGTGAATTTTTTTTGCTTTATTGATTTTGCTTTAAAAATTTAATTCATTTATTGAAATACGAAAAACGTAAACAAAGACATTTCTAAATTCAAATTGCACTTTAAACTAAACGAAAAAAATCAATAAAACAACGAAGTGATCAAAAAATCTTATTTAACCACCTTATTTAAATATTTACCATCTCCAACGGCTCCATTTGCCATCAAGCAAGTATCAGTCAATGACAACAGGTGGAAAATTACTAATAGCCAACAGAATTAGAACTTAAGACAATTATACATGTAAAGACAATAATAATCAAAATAAATAAGCCTAATAAATTCCCTTGTGTTCACAAGTGTTTGTATTGCGTTTTGTTAATACAGTTAATGCTGCCTAAATAAAATACAATAGAACTCAATTTTAGGTTCAAGGCGAACGTGTCTTGTATTACTTTATGATTTAATCATTTTCGTCTTTGTTTCTTCAATATAAAGATATATATTACTGAACCTGCAGAGTTGCGTTCACAATACATGCTAACCGTGTGGAAATAAAGCGAACTAAACTCACAGCATGTCCTGAGATGATCTGAGAGAATTTGCAACATTCTCATAGACGATATTATTCTTGCAAACAGTTTTCAGATGAATGAAACAGAGGGGAAAAAAAGAGAGTGAAAACTCTTTACATGCACGTGTTCCACGAGACAGGCTTGCACTGCACGTCTCTGAACAAACAGTGAATCAGACACAAGCATTGACGGCTTTTATTTTGTCTGTTCTTAAAAATATAAAAAAGTGTGTTTCTTTAAGCACGTCTTTGTGACTAATAGCATTTCTTGTCATGTGTCACTCTGAGACGTCTTACAGGTTGCCCGCCTGTTGCGGGTAGATGAGCAAAATTACCCATGCATGAAATACATTTGGACGAGGAATTTGCAAACTGGATTCATCCTCGTCATATTTTGTGGGTGGCGGGTGCTAGTTTCACACCCTGGCCACTGTTTAATATATTTGCCGACTTCCCAGATCCATGGTTTTGCTATTTCCCGATACTGTCAATTATCATCTGTTCGCAATCGGCATCGGGATCTTTGTTAGACATCGTCGATATCCGATTACATCGTCCTATCGCCCAGCCCTAGTTAACACTCATGTTGTTTACATCTTGTGTCTATACTTTTGAAACAGTGATTATTTTAACATTTACAGACTGGCCCCATTCACTTCCATTGTAAGTGCCTCACTGGAACATAGATTTTTTCTTTTTTAAAGAAAAGGAGGGACCAGTCAAAATGTATTTTTGTGGCAATTAACATTACACCATAAATGCTGTCGATTCAGCTTAACTTGTATTGAACCCGGAATATTCCTTTAACTAAAATTCTCAAATTATAACATGTCTGGTAATGACACTTAATGAAGCTACTCTTATAATGTACAAATCTTAAAATTAATTACTTTTCTTATCTTCAAACAGCCTCTTTGCTACCCTTGTTCTCATTGTCATTTCCATTACAACCAAATATAAACTTTTTTTAGAGAAACTCAATTGCTTGGCGAAGTGGTAATGACAGCAATATTAGGCCTAGTGATTCTTTGTTATTAAAAAAATTACAAATTGTATTCCATGATTTTAATGTATGTTAAAAAAAAAGTCTGTGTAAGGGATAAGCTTAAAATAGACAAATTCTGGAAAAATGTAACATTTCAACACTCTTAAAAAACGGGAAAAGTAATTTGCGTTATGAATTATGTTTGAAATATTTGTTCTTCAAAATCAAGGGGAAATAAAATATTGCCTCAATTGCAGTCTCACCTTTATATAATTATAAAGTATATAAATTATACTTTCTTTTAAAAATCACATTTATATTAGAATAAGCACCTCAAAACATGAGATACATGAGATAACAGAGCACCTGTCAAAACACCCGATCACTCCATATCAACACTGATTTCACGGATGCCTCACTGAAGCCACAGTCGAACTCACCGACGGTTCAACACACATTAGGGGTGGTAAAACTTATCAGGACTGTGTAACCGCATCTCAACAGCCAAATGTAAAACTACTCCAAACACAAAGACCGTGTTCTTTGATTGAACAATTATTAAAGTAATTGTCTCGTTGGCTACGCACCTTGCTTTTCACCTCCACGGCGTTCAGAGTTCGGTTGCTCGGCACTCGCTGGTTTTTGTTCATCTTTCGCTTACTGGACCCCGCCACAGAAACACACTTGCCCTCCCGCGGGCTGCGCTCATCCGCCTTCAGCTTGCTCCGTCCAAAACGGCTTTTCTTGGCTTAATCCAGTCAAAGAAGGGTATCTCGCGATAGCTCCTTGTATACGGCTGTTGTTATCCGAGTCGAGTAGCAACAGCGACGCCTGTCAACTAAACGTGCTCCGAAACTCTGCCCCAACCCTTCATTTCACATGCGCACTCTTCCACATACTGTAGTACTGGACGGTCTCTGACGCTGCACTGAATGCACACAGGAAACAGCTCACAGAGTGAAGTATCGCTCCTGTCAAGTGCGCCCCCTCTGGTCACAAAGGCAAATCGCGATCTCTGCCAAGCCCAGTCCATCCACTAAAATGTTTCTGGTACTTTTTGTTCTTTGAAGTACATTGGAGTACCATGTATATACCATGCTGCATGAATATATGTTAATTATTTAGTACCCTGGTATATGCCCTATTTCAAAGTACCATGGTCTTATCTGATAGTGGAACTAAAACAGTTCTTTTTTAAAGTGCAAAAGAGCTCATTAAGAATTCATTTAAAAAAGAATCTTCTCTAACAAACATCATGACCCCCTATACCACACTTTGAAGCAGAATTTTTCCTTAAAAGTATCAGTATTTGTTTGTAGCCACTTCTTTGCTTTTGCACATCAGGACAGACATCAACAATAGATTGCACACAAACGATGCACTGTAATATTTAATGCCATATTCATTGCACGTTGCATATTTCTATGTATTACTCGACTGTGTAAATTTTTACATTTTGGGTTTTTGCTACCACAATGCAAATGCAAACAGTCGCACATATGCACATAATTCATTTTTTAAATGCTACATAAATAATACTATTGTAGAAATATGTAACCCAAGTAATTTACTTGGGTACACGTACTAATGAAACTTAGTAACTGTAATCGACTAACTACTAGAATTTATTATGTAATTTATTACACATTTGGCTAAAAGTCATTAGATTACAGTAACAAATTCCTTTGTAATCAGGCAACTCCCAACACTGTCCCCTGTAAATCTTATATTTTTTCAATTAAGGCCTTAAGTTTAATAAGAAAGGTCTGTAGTTGATAATATTTAATTTAACTTTTCAAACAAAATCTTCCAAAATGTATTGATCTGAGTTTACACTTTCAGGCTTTAGCACATTTACCCTAAAATACAGGTGTCATAGACAGACTCATGTCAGTGTGACATACTAAGTGTTTTCAGTTGATAGATATAAAGCATTCAGGGTCAGAAATTAACTTTTATATTAAGGGGCAATATTTGCCACCTGGATTTGATTTTCAGGGGCATTTTGTACCTTTTATAGGTAAAAACAAATATAAAATTTAAGTTGTCATCTTTTTTATGTCAAATATTTAATTGATTAACATAAATTCTCAATATAAATAACTAGACTGAGAATGTATTACCTCATAAACATAAACTCAACCAACATATATCTCATACATTAATAATATGTATACTTATGCATAAATAGATAAATTCATTATGGGGGCATTTTTTGCCCTGAGCCCTCCTTAATTTCTGACCTTGAAGGCAATATTGTGAGACAACAAGCACTTGAACAAGATACTTTAATTTTTTTTACTTAAAGGGAAAGTTCACCCAAAAATGAAAATTCTCTCAATCATTTACTCACCCTCATGCCATCCCAGATGTGTATGCCTTTCTTTCTTCTGAAGAACACAAACAAAGATTTTAAGAGGAATATCTCAGCTCTATAGGTCCATACAGTGCAAGTGAATGGAGACCAAAACTCTGAACCTCCAAATAGCACATAAAGGAAACATAAAAGTAATCCATATGACTCCAGTGGGTAAATCCATGTCTTCTGAATCGAGTAAATAGTTTTTCTGCTAGAACAGACCAAAATGTAACTCATTTTTTACTACATCTTGCCATGCAGTTTCTTGGATCAATTGAACACTTTCCTATCCCACAATGCATCGGGAGCTGAGGAGACGTCATGTTCAAACACTGGATTTAAAACAAATAGCAGAGAACCTCAGGGCGGAAGGCTGTTTTCAACAGTAAGTGCTGTATACACAAAGAACGTTGCTCATTGTGCTTAAATGGCGCTTGTTTAACTGAACTTGTGTGGATTATTTTCACAGTTGTTGTTTCAGGTCATATATTCTGGTCACGGCACCATGCGTACGTTCCCGGATGTTAGTATGTCCGAATTCTATTCATACTGCTTCTCGCATACCTAAAGAGCGTACTGTTTTACCGGAAAAGAAGTGTGTTTCTCATCAAATACAGTACATACTGTGACAGTACGCGGTTTCGGACACAGTGGGAAACCCAGCAGTGTGCAGTATAATTACGTTCACCCCATGCCGCTCCTGTAGAGGGCGATGGAAGACCTTCAACTGTGTGAGATTTTCGCTGTGGAGGAAGAGAGTCTGTCAACAACGCAGGCTGAGAAGTATGTACGCACGTTCACTATTCTTATTTTTGTGTGGTGTCATTATCGGCTTTCTCTGTTAGAAATGCCAATGCAATCCGAAAGCTAATGATGTGCTAGGTTTAAAATGATAAGCTTGCAGCACAGTGCCGACAAGTGTTGTGATAGCCACCGCCTCTGCTGCTTAAATGAAAAATTCAGTGTATTCGTGTTTGTAATGATTCGAGAGAGCAAATGTACTTTTCTAGCAATAATTTTGTCATGTCCAACCCGTTTTTACAAATGCACTCTGTTTACTAGTCTTCCGTGCTTTTCTGCTTGGTCGTTTGTCTTCTCTTACTATTTTTCTCCCTTCATTTAACATTTTCTTTAGGTCTTTTACAACTGTTTCGTCATGACAACAGTCCAAGTGCCTGAGAGACGGGTTGATTTAATTCCTGCTGAAACGTCATGGATCTCGGCGTGTCCTGGTGGTCTGTGGGAGGTGCGCCGAAGGTGGCTTGGAGAAAGACAACGAGGAGACTTCACGCCTATGATAGGGTCACTATGTAAGGTCAAAGTGCGCCGAAAAAGTATGACAGAGCAGAACACACTACAAACTGATTCTCACTACCAACTAAACGATCCTGAATCAACAGTCAGTGTTGATTCTAGTGAGCAAGCTACCTCATTTCCTCGCTCCCAGGACTCTGTTCTGCAGGTTCCACTGGATGAGTGGTTCTTGTTGCACATGGGTGAAGGACAGTGTGACATTATAGAGGGCTGTCTGGAAGGAATGAGGGCTGGAGAGATGTGTGAGGTAAGGACAAAGCCGCATGCAAGTTTAAAGGGATAGTTCACCCAAAAATGAAAAGTCTGTCATTATTTACTCACTAGTACGTCGTTCCAAAACCATTTGACTATGGACCACAAAAGAAGACATTTTGAATAATGTACTGGTTGCTTTCCCTGATAGCTTATGTACATCACCCAGACATCTGTTTAAAGGGATAGTTCACCCAAAAATGAAAATTCTCGTCATTTACTCACCCTTATGTCATCCCAGATGTGTATGACTTTCTTCTGCTGAACACAAACAAAGATTTTATAAGGCTATTTGAGCTCTGTAGGTCCTATAATCCATGTGGTATAATCCATGTCTTCTGAAGTGATATGATAGGTGTGGGTGAGAAACAGTTTCTAAAAAAAGTGGAGATTTATTGTAAAAAAGGATTGAAGTTTTGATCTGTTTCTCACCCAAAGTGATTTCATTGCTTCAGAAGACACATATTAAACCACTGGAGTCATGTGGATTACTTTAAATGTTATAGTTAACATTATTAGTGTTAACTATAACACTATAAATGTTGTAGTTAATCATCTATTTGGCCTCTTTCTTTTTCTTTTTTACAACTGTGTCAGTTTTAGCTAAAGTTTCTAAATTACTACTATTTTTTTCATAACAAAATACTATATCGGAAGGTTCACACATCCTCCGTGAGCAGGGCGTGAGTGGCGTGTTTTTGTTTTGGCGCCCATATTTACAGATTACACCATTCCCACAGCAAGCATGAGTCGTGAGGTGATGTGTCAGTGAGCGGATAGTTTTGGTGTTGAGCCTATTTTTGACGTGCGACTCACGCTGAGCTCAGCACTGCATGCAAGTAAACTCAATAAAATAACTTAATAAAGGAAAGAATTAATAAACTGCTGGACCTTTTGCCATTCTGTGTATATAGGTGTACACAACATTAACCAATCGCAAACCAAGTGTGCTGATAAAGATGAAGTGCACGTGACTGGCCGCTGTTGTCCTTGAAGCAGTAATAACCTCTTCTTATTATGACCTTATTAAAGAAAACATTTGGCATAGGACCCCATAAATAACTTTATTTTCTGCGCAGAGGTGCTGGTGTTTCTCACGGAAGAGATTCGGCCAATGTGAATATCCAATGCAACCGCCACGCTCACGGAGGATGTGTGGCGTAATTCATCTAATCTAACCATAGTAATGAGGTGCCACCCATGGTCTTACCTGTGCTTATATGGCATTGCACTGTACATATAAGGGCAAGTACATGAAGTCTGGACCCCCAAGACTTATGGACAAATTATTGACAAATTTTCCTCCTGTGTAATATATGTTCTGTGAGATAATAAATAACTTATTGTGGGGTGGGTGGATGGTGGTCTGTTTGAAAAACATGACCAAAACTATGCAAGAAAAAAAGAAAATGAGACCCAGGCTATATTAAATACAGGTTACATAGTTTTCTAACTTGGGTGGCAACTTGAAGTCCAATGTAAAATCTGGGTACTGAAGCAAAACCAGATGAGAACCACTGCTTTAAAACACAGAGAAAAAAACAGCACATCATATAGTGGAATATTTACGGACAATAAATGAAATAAAACCGCAAAAGCATCCTATAATTTGAGGGACCAGTAATGAAAATGTCTTCATTTAGTTCACATGTCTGCAGGAAAACATTTGATGAAAATGAGTATCAAAACAGTACACAAAAGTACCAAAGTTTGTCATCTACAATGGTAGTACCATGGTGTTCTATGGGGTACCAGTAAATACCATGGTACATGAATATGGTAATCATTTACCCTTGAAAATATATGTACCAAACTTCAACTAGTGCTGTGTCATGTAAATAATTATTTTATAGATGTTTTTTCTTTGACAGTATGTGCCTTGGATCTGGTTAATGGTTTAAACATTCCTCATTTCTGTCATGTAGTTTGTAATGTATTTAACTAGCTACTTTCTTGAAGGGAAGCTTTTAGCTGAACAAATTGTTCTGTAGAGTAGTTTGTAGTTTAGCTAGCTAAATTTTTTTATTAGCCTGCCCAACAGTTAATTCTTCAGTGTGCTGCATCAAATCAGGTAGTAAAATTTGTGCATATTGTAAAATAACCTACCTGTACATGTGGAAATTGTAATGTTTTTAAATATATTTTAAGTGTCTATTGAATCTGGTAAACAGGGATTTTATTTTTTAAATAATATGTGCGTGCACTCCAGAGAAACAGTGAGCAGAGCAGATCATTGGCGCGAGTGGTTCTGTCATGGCTAGCGGCGGACACTTGCATGAAAACCAGGCTTCAGTCACATCGCTTTTTCAGATGAGAAGCACTTTTAGTGCGTATAAAGCGCCGATTGCAAGATGAATATCATTACATTTGCATGGGCAGCACAAAATTTCACTGAGAATCTGGCATTGTTTTTTCTGTTCGTGACAATAATAATAATACAAATTTTATTTACATAGCACCTTTTAACAATTTAAAACAAAGTGCTTCACAAAATATAAAATCAAAACACTTAGTAAAACACAAGGTAAAAACTAAAATTCACAAAGTAGTAAAAGCAAGTCTGTACAAAGGAGTTTTCAAACAAGACCTATAAACAGACCCAGATTCAGCAGATCTAATATCCCAATCCAAACAGACCTGCGACCCATTTTTGGTAACGACCCACCAGTTGAGAAACACTGCTCTAAAGTATCCCATAACTGTTTTACTGAGTGAGAAATCACTCCAAATGATTCAGTGCATATATGAATCATGAATCGATTCAGACCATTTTGCTAAGCCATTTGACGGATTCATTCACAAGAACCGACTCAAAAGAGTGATTCATTCATAAATTGGACATTAAAATGAAACCCGACCCTACCCGGCCCGAACGATATCGTCAGATTTTAAGCCTGAACCCGAAATCGCTCACTGTCTTAATAATTTCTTCTCCTAGCAAGTACTGTTGCAATAGGCTGAATATTATTTTAGCATCGTAGACAACATTCTTAACAGTATTGTAACAGTAAACATACACAGTTTTAATAAGGCATGGCAGCCCCTCAGTGCACTAGAGCAGAAGGGAAAAAACATTGCCTTACCGTTTATGAAGCACTGAAATTTTGTTTGGTGCAGAACAATCTGGTATAATATAAAACTCTAACTACATTTCCATCCAAGGGTTTTTTTGCGACAAAAAATGTAGCGCATCAAAAAGTTTACCGATATAGCTGATGGAAACAAAAATTATCGCTAAAGTTTCACAAGTGTCAGCATAATATTGTTCCGTTTAACTAAAACTCTATGTTGATACTTCAAATGTCACAAAAAACTGGTTTGGAAACACTTTTTGTCAAGAAAATAGGCATTAACGCAAAAATGTAGTGTCACATGACAGAATTTACCCCAATTGTTAGCCTGTGTTAATCATGATGACAAGGTATACATCCTTGAAAGACAATTTATTGTACATGAAGCATTATGCACCGTTATGGATTGGTCTTAATGGCATACATGCACAGATCCGATGCTGCAAACACATCTGCATCATGCCACTTCAAGGAGTGCCAACACAAATATCTCTCATGCACCTGTCATCAACAAGTGCACGGAGAATAAATGAATGGCCACTCTTTGGGATTAATCGTGATAGCCATCCGTTTATTTAAGTTGCTTTTTCACACTATTCAAAATAATTGATGGCAGTCATGGAATTAGCCCACAATACTAAAAACATATCATTTCTGTGCACAAAAATGTTTAAAAATAAAAATAAATACACAATACTAGGAGAAAAGCTTCAGTGTGCTTTTTTGGAACACTAACATAGCCCAATTCTATAAAAGTATTGTTTAGTTTACTTTTAAAAAAAAAAAATGCCGGCAAAATTCTCTGTATTAAATTAAATAAATTACCAAACGAAAAATGCATTAAATTAAAAAAATAAATTACCAAACGAAAAAATAATATTGTTAGGACTATATACTTGCCTTTTCTTTACACAAACTTAAATTAGCCTTACCCTGTTCTGTAGACGAAAAAAGTCAGCTGAATGACACTCAGAATGTTCTACACTTTTCAAGACTATACACTATCAGAACTATTTGTCCAATGCTGAGTTCACTTTCAGAAAACTAGCTTTTGAACATTTTAAAACTTTAAAATATTTTAAATCTAACCCTCTTTACCTCAGATCGCATTTGCTGAGCTTTTTTAGACAAAAAGTTTTTTTTTATGCATGACGACATCACTCACACCATTTTTATCGATAAAAGGCCATTTGAATGGAAACAGGCAGAAGACGGCAAATTTTGCAAACATTTTTTTGCGCATTTTCACTTTGTCGATAACAAAACAGCGCGAAAAGTAGATGGAGACTAGGTTAATGTAACAGTACCCTCTATGCAGCCTGAACTTGTTCAGAACTTTGAATATTTGTGACAACTGTGCTAAAAACAAGTTAGGTACAATGCAGTGAATGAAACAGAATGCAGTTGTCTCCACATGGGTTTTTGAAAATTTGAAGTTCTTTTTAACTTGACACGCTGTCTAAAAATGTGCCGGTCCTGCACGAGACGCTTAAAAAAAGAGTGAAATGCAGTGCAACAGTCAAAGAAATTCATCCAGCATGTGTTTACATAGGAAAACAATGGGAAAACAGAGCA
This sequence comes from Myxocyprinus asiaticus, assembly GCF_019703515.2. Lineage (NCBI taxonomy): Eukaryota > Metazoa > Chordata > Actinopteri > Cypriniformes > Catostomidae > Myxocyprinus > Myxocyprinus asiaticus. The sequence goes on along the minus strand of NC_059372.1, from coordinate 27,457,313 downwards.
GACGCGCGCAAAAACATGTTCGGTGTGAACGGCCCCTAACCCTTCTGCTGACAGAAAATACAGGACATGCACTTGATTGTTGAAATACTCTCAGGGAAAATTAATGTTTCGTTGTAGCATGATAGAATATCTACAAAATTGACTAGTGAGTTGACAGTGTCACCTGTAAGGTGGAGTTTTATTTGCAATTGACAGGAGTTCATTTCAAACCCTGATTATAAATATGACGAAATGTCATGGGACCACTGCCTTATTTAAAAAAAATTATTCTTTCATGTTCTGTGGAAGAAAGAATATTATATAGGTTTGGAACAACATGCGGGTGAGTACATAATGATAGAATTTTAATTTCTGGGTGACCTAATAATTTAATATAGTATGTGTAGCCTGGGCAAGTATAATATCACATCTAATCTAATTTCATAATCTAATCTTTTTTATTTTATTGCAGTTCACAATAAGTGCCTGTAATGCAAGGGATTCCAACGCAGCATGCAGTGATTCTAATAGTACCCAGATTAAAAATAATACAGGGCAAGGATTGCCTCAACAGTCTCTCTGCTTCACACTTCAGCTCCACTCGTTAACCGCTGGTCAAGAGTCATGGCAAATGACACCTGGAGAAAAATGGGCTTGGGTACAGTCTCACAAGCAGATGGGTGGTCAGCGGTTTGGGAAGGGAGATATTTGGGGTGCAGCAGACTGCTACTGCAGAGCTGTAAAACTGGCCATAACTTTAAATGCCCAGACAAGAGGAAAAACAGATGAGTCAGAAGAAGGTATGGATGGAGATAACGATACAGCTTTGGCAACATCCAATGATGAGAAAAAGGAGGAAGAAATTGTTGGTGACTCTTACATCCCTACTGAGGAGGACTACAAAACTGTAAAAGCAGAACTTCACTCCAATCTCTCCTTGTGCCAACTTAAGTTAGGCCTGCTTGGAAAATCCAGAGATTCTAGTATCAAAGCTACTGAGCTAAACCCAAAGAGTACTAAAGCCTGGTATCGACTAGGGCAAGCTTGCTTGCAGCTGGGGGAACTGGAGGAGTCCCGCATGGCCTTTGGAAAGATTCTGGAACTCCAGCCTGACTCGGCATCAGCTCGTGCTGCCTTGAAACAAGTCAACTCCAAATTAAAGGACATAAACAGTAAACTCGGTCAGAGGCTAAGCAAGATGTTTAACTAGGAAATTTAGGCTGTGCATGGAGTTTATTACAGTCTTGATTGAATGAATAAGTCTTAAACAGTAATTATATTAGAAAATGATGACTAAAGTAAAATGTCTATCAACAGTCCATTACTGCGATGTGTTGTTTTGTTGTTGGGCAAATTGAAATGTCTGTAGGTTATGCTTTTGGGCTATACTTGTTGTTTAGTTGCAGTTGATAAAACTAGTTTACTGGTTTAAGTACTGTTTACTGTATGGGTAGTATATATGCTATCTTATTGTCGATGTTTAAAGCTATATTAACTTGAAACTTCTGGAAAGTTATGTGGGTACTTAGGACAATTGTTGAATGTAATAAGATGTTGTAGTTTTTATATATAAAGAATACAATGATATAATATTTTGTTGTAAAAGTATAATTTTTTTTTTTAATTCCGGAGGAACTGCTGTAGGAACAAATACTAATAAGGCAAGTATAAACATTATTTCATTGGTTATTTTAAGGTAGCATCTATGGGGTTTTTTCTTCCAACCCCCCCCCCCCCTTCATTTTAGTAAGTTAATTGTGTGGCCAATAGCGTCACGCCTTTCACATTGATGCAGCCAATCAGAGGACGCCTCCTTAACACGTAAAACATTCACATTAGGAATATTTAGATGATCAGCTTGTCCGACATTAACGTCTGTACACTTAACGTCAACATTTACAAACACTGCAAAGCAAAATAATAAGCTCGCAGCTTAAGCATTTATATGGCTGAAAAACCTGAGGTAAGGCCATGCACCAAGTAATAACGCAACATGTCAATGAACAGTGTTTTATGTGTTATTAGTTGGTAATTACTAACGATCACACTATTATATGTACAAGCGATCAATGTCCAATGGCTTTGTCCAATTGTCCGATGTCCAATTTTTTCTTTTTTGATTTTATCGAATTGTTTTCATTTAACGCTTTTCACGAAATAGTTTGTGGCTATAATCCACAATGGGCAAACTTTGGCGGTAATGGCTGGAAACTCAGTTCCAAAGAGTCGATGGCAAAAACCCTCTTTGTACTTACTGAGAATGGAGGAGAACAATCTGAATAAAAAAATATTTAGGCAATAGGAAGGGACAAATCTTTCAGTTTAAGTTGTCTAATCGTAGGAGTGCTGAAACACATTTGCAACAGAGTTTAGTTTTAACCAGTTATTAAAAGTCTAAGGAGAAAAAAAGAAAAACATTCTTGCATATTAAAAAAAAAATAAGTTCTAACTTTTTTTTTATTGGAGAGATGTAAAAGGCTTCACTGTTGATTATTTAGCTTATTGAAATTTAAAGTGTTATGTTGAATGTATTTGTGGAAATACCCTAAAATTTAGCTTAGTTAATTTGATGAAGCATTGAAAGAGGCACACATACAGGTGCATCTCAATAAATTAGAATGTCATGGAAAAGTTCATTTATTTCAGTAATTCAACTCAAATTGTGAAACTCGTGTATTAAATAAATTCAATGCTCACAGACTGAAGTAGTTTAAGTCTTTGGTTCTTTTAATTGTGATGATTTTGGCTCACATTTAACAAAATTCCACCAATTCACTATCTCAAAAAATTAGAATACATCATAAGACCAATAAAAAAAACATTTTTAGTGAATTGTTGGCCTTCTGGAAAGTATGTTCATTTACTGTATATGTACTCAATACTTGGTAGGGGCTCCTTTTGCTTTAATTACTGCCTCAATTTGGCGTGGCATGGAGGTGATCAGTTTGTGGCACTGCTGAGGTGGTATGGAAGCCCAGGTTTCTTTGACAGTGGCCTTCAGCTCATCTGCATTTTTTGGTCTCTTGTTTCTCATTTTCCTCTTGACAATACCCCATAGATTCTCTATGGGGTTCAGGTCTGGTGAGTTTGCTGGCCAGTCAAGCATACCAACACCATGGTCATTTAACCAACTTTTGGTGCTTTTGGCAGTGTGGGCAGGTGCCAAATCCTGCTGGAAAATGAAATCAGCATCTTTAAAAAGCTGGTCAGCAGAAGGAAGCATGAAGTGCTCCAAAATTTCTTGGTAAACGGGTGCAGTGACTTTGGTTTTCAAAAAACACAATGGACCAACACCAGCAGATGACATTGCACCCCAAATCATCACAGACTGTGGAAACTTAACACTGGACTTCAAGCAACTTGGGCTATGAGCTTCTCCACCCTTCCTCCAGACTCTAGGACCTTGATTTCCAAATGAAATACAAAACTTGCTCTCATCTGAAAAGAGGACTTTGGAACACTGGGCAACAGTCCAGTTCTTCTTCTCCTTAGCCCAGGTAAGACGCCTCTGACGTTGTCTGTGGTTCAGGAGTGGCTTAACAAGAGGAATACAACAACTGTAGCCAAATTCCTTGACATGTCTGTGTGTGTTTGATGCCTTGACCCCAGCCTCAGTCCATTCCTTGTGAAGTTCACCCAAATTCTTGAATCGATTTTGCTGGACAATCATAAGGCTGCGGTTCTCTCGGTTGGTTGTGCATCTTTTTCTTCCACACTTTTTCCTTCCACTCAACTTTCTGTTAACATGCTTGGATACAGCACTCTGTGAACAGCCAGCTTCTTTGGCAATGAATGTTTGTGGCTTACCCTCCTTGTGAAGGGTGTCAATGATTGTCTTCTGGACAACTGTCAGATCAGCAGTCTTCCCCATGGTTGTGTAGCCTAGTGAACCAAACTGAGAGACCATTTTGAAGGCTCAGGAAACCTTTGCAGGTGTTTTGAGTTGATTAGCTGATTGGCATGTCAAAATATTCAAATTTTTTGAGATAGTGAATTGGTGGGTTTTTGTTAAATGTGAGCCAAAATCATCACAATTAAAAGAACCAAAGACTTAAACTACTTCAGTCTGTGTGCATTGAATTTATTTAATACACGAGTTTCACAATTTGAATTGAATTACTGAAATGAACTTTTCCACGACATTCTAATTTATTGAGATGCACCTGTATATGTACGATATAATATATATTTGTAATAAATCATTCGTCTGCACAGGGGTATGTGTAAAACGGCAATGTATGTAACATGAAGAACCACAAATTTGCATATTTGTCGAATTCGTATTTTTATCTACCCAAAGATATGTTCAAAACCCAGTCAGTTATATAACAAACACAAATGGCAGCAACAAATACTTAATGGGAGACATGAGTGCCCATGGTTACAACTTTTGTTGTAATTAAATCTAAAATAATGATAAACGGCACTACTTAAATTTATAACAGAACACGTAAAATGCCGTGCGGAGATGCCTTGGTTTGAATGATGACTCAAATGAATTGCTGAAATGAACAGATCTGTTTAGTGAAAGTGATCGAACTTCCGTTGGCAACATTGGCAAGGGAAAACTATCAAAGATTCCCTTTTGAAAATTGTTTTACCAGTGGCGATTTCTCAGGGCCAGCAAAGCCTTCGCTGCTGGCCTAACATGACAAATAAATAAATATTTTTCATCCTTTCTTTATCAATCACCTTTTTGCCTATGTATTTTTAATCGCTTTGCATTCTTAATTAATCTACAAACAAATAGAGAAAAATTAAAAGTTTATCCAGTCAGAATTTATTCCTTGATGCTTACAAGCAAAGTGTGACAACTGTTTAACAAATCACATGCCCAAAGCAGCAGGTGAGTTTGAGCTCCACCCCCTCAAGCCTTCAGAATTTCTGCAGAATCCCTCAACAGTGCAAATGAATGAGCAACTAAAGTCAGATTGTCAGATTCATCAGCCAATCAGATTGATTTATTAGTTCTTGGTGGATGTGATCTTTAGGATATGTCCCGGCCGAGGCCTTCTAGCTGGCCTTGAGAGATCATGCTCTAAGTGATGTACGTAATTTGAAAGCGAAGTGTGTGAGATCTTGCTGATGAGTGGGCTGTCATCACTGCCACATCACCACTGAGAAAGAGGTCCTTATGGATTTAAAAACACGAGATGTTCTGCATGACCGTGTGATTGCTTAATTTATTAAACAGGAAAGGAGGACTGATTTTCACTTCAAGTAAATTGGTAAGTGCTTTTTGCATTGTTATAGCAACATCAGGATTTTTCTAAATGTAAATTAGGCTGCTTGAGCATTCAGTGTCAGATCAAGTTTTGAAAAGTAGTGCTGCGTTCCATTCAACTCGGAAAGTTGGATTTTACAACTTCCTACTAGAAAAAGTGCAAAGGAATGCATCTTGAAGTCAGAATTACAACTTGTAGGCTTCTGCAGAAATTCTCATCTCAGATTTCGCCGAGATGCAGGGGCATGATGTCACACAAACATGTGGACACTCAGGGAGATATGCAAAGTAAGTTATAAACATTAACTTTATTAATATCGATAAATGAGTTTGTTTTCACATTACATGATATTAAAGCTTGTTTAACAAATGCCTGCAGAAACAGGTGTATAAAACATTATAATCTCTTTTGATAATCGTACACCTGAAGCACAAATGCTTGCGCTGCAGCATTGTTTATCAGTTGGGTTGCTAAGAGACATCTCTAATGAGAGTCAAACCCCTGCTAAGCTAACGGGAGCGTTGCAGTTCCAAATATCAGGGAATGGAATGCATTTATGGTTGGAGATATCAAGTAGGAATATCCCTCATCCAACTTGAATGGAATGCAGCATAACCGTGTACCCTGACGAAACGAAACTTACTGCAAGCAACATTTAAATCGCAGATATTATTAGATAGATTTTTCCAGGTATTATAGGCCTCCTTGGTAGATTCATATGAAAAATTATGATTTTTGAATGTCTGTTCGAGAGACACAAAAAAGTCATGCTGCAGTTAAAATTAGGCTTGCTTGAGCATTAAGTGTCGTTTCAAGTTCTGGCTTTCGTGCGTGGATGTGTTTTTAAAACGGTATTGCTTGGTATTACTATTTAGCTGCGACATAATGTGTGATGCCCAAAGACATAGGGTGTCTTATTCTTTGTGAAACTGTGTTTTCTTAATGGCATGAATCACACTGAATGCCTAGACTTAAAATGCACGACCCGCCACTGTGTTTTACTATAGTAATATTGTAGTAACCATAACTGTAGCAACCATGTTTTTCAGTAGCCATAACTGTAGTACCATGTTTTTTCTTTTTTTTAAGCAAACCATGGTTTTACTGTAGTAACACTGTAGTAAACATGTTTTGTGGCGGAAACTATGGTTCCCTTATGACGGAATACACTTGATATTGCGTCACTAAGCTGACGCTTTGGGGAGTGTCCTTCTATTAGGGATGGACATTCATCAATAATTTGGTATTCGAATATTTAAGCTAATAAAAAACGAATACTCGAATATTCTTTTATTTAAATGAAGGTAATTAATGAGAAAGAGACATTGTAAAATTATTTTTTTAATCAAAGGTTGCATCACCATTTAAAAAAACAAGCTTCTAATTACATCCAAAACAAGCTTATATTTATATCCTGTGTTTTTTTTTGTTGAAAACATTTAAACAAGCAATGCGTGAAAACAATAAAGTAGACTGACGCAATTAACATACAGGAGGACTATAAACACTCGGCATATAATAGTTATGTTTATATTGTGTCTTGTCATGTTTTTGTTGAGAAAAACAAGCATATCCACATGCTCAGTAAACTATACTCATTTATACACACCAGTTTAATTGATGGAATGTTCCTCCGCTAGCAAACTCTTTCTCGGATGCCCTGTTTGTTGTTTACAGAAGCGTCGCAGGTGATACGTTGCAACGGGGACCCTGCTTTCTGATGAGTTGCACATATACGGGAGTAAAGAGTACACTGCTTATACTGTACATTTAATTAAACTGGAACCCAGCTTTCTCACAGTAAGCCACATTCTCGCAATAACCCGCTTTTTGGTGTCCATCTAAACGTACTGACAGAATGGTTTGCTCATCAAATGTGATCAACTTGTGTCCACATTTAACAGCGCCACCCAGTGCATTCTGTTATAACTGTGAGTTTTAGTTTGTGTGTTCAGGATTTATGAGAAGTCTCTCCGCTCCCCTGCAGTGTTCCAGCGAACATTTACTTCGCCTCACTGCTTGACGCTTCGCTGGTGAATGGGCCGCTTCAGCATCCTAATTCACATTGATTTTTTTGTAGTCGCGATTAATCGCAATATCTTTATAAACATGAGTGGACAAAATATGCTTCATTCAGATGTATTTTTCAGTAATTCACACAAAACCTAGCCCACCAACAGAGTTGAACCACAGAAAATGAACACTGCACAATTATGTACAAAATATGATAGTTATAAGTGTATTATGACAGGATTTATTTGCTTCTTCACAAAACAAAGAGTTTTGACAGACATGAAAAACATCTGCACTGTCATTTACAATTGACAACTCTGTACAAAATACGGTTCCAGCAATGTCTCCAACTTCTGCATTGGCTAGTGCACTATCAAGCAGAGACGCTGTGACAGAACCTTGAAAACAGCAGCAGGGTTTCCGTTAGCCGGTAATCAGTACCGCCGCTCCCTATACGCATATGACGTAGTCTGTGTAAGGCACCATCTCCCTAGGGGGGCAGCAGAAACTACACCGGCTGCCCTTACTCCCACATTATATGCTATTCAAGGACCCGGTAGCAGTTGCAGAACACAGATGATCGCCTCGCGCTCGCACCTCGCCTCGCAGTGCAAGGCTGGTGTTCAAATGGCAGCTGTCTTGCCGCAGCAATGATGTTACAATGTTAGGAGCTATATCTGTGCTTTGCGGGCATGTTCTACCGCTGTGCTACATTGATAAAATGCTTGCAGCTGGTCTCAGCATCCCACCATCTGTTTTCCCGAACTGACTCTCTTCCCATGAACTACGGTTTGTTCAAAGGGTCATATTACACATTAACGGCGTTAAAAAAATTAGTGGCATTAAACAAATTTTTCGTTAACGCATTAACTGCGACAGCACTAGTGTGTGTGTGTATATTACAAACTGTGCACTTGCAAACTGTAGTCTGGCTTTTATATGCCGGTTTGGAGCAGTGGGTTCTTCCTTGCTGAGCAGCCTTTCAGGTTATGTCGATATAGGACTCGTTTTACTGTGGATATAGATACTTGTCTACCTGTTTCCTCCAGCATCTTCACAAGGTCCTTTGCTGTTGTTCTGGGATTGATTTGCACTTTTTGCACCAAACTACGTTCGTCTCTAAGAGACAGAATGCATCTCTTTCCTGAGTGGTATGATGGCTGCATGGTCCCATTGTGTTTATTCTTGTGTATTGTTGTTTGTACAGATGAACGTGGTACCTTCAGGCATTTGGAAATTGCTCCCAAGGATGAACCAGTCTTGTGGAGGTCCACAATTTATTTTGCTGAGATCTTGGCTGATTTCCTTTGATTTTCCCATGATGTCAAACAGAGGCACTGAGTTTGAATGTTGAGTATTTCTGTAACTGCTGATCTCCTGGGATTTTCACACGCAACAGTCTCTAGAATTTACTCCGAATGGTGCCAAAAACAAAAAACATCCAGTGAGCGGCAGTTCTGTGGACGGAAATGCCTTGTTGATGAGAGAGGTCAGCAGAGAATGGCCAGACTGATTTGAACTAACAAAGGCTACGGTAACTCAGATAACCGCTCTGTACAATTGTGGTGAGAAGAATATCATCTCAGAATGCTATTCTGAGATGGGGGTTGGTGCTGTTTTGGTTGCACGAGGGGGACCTACACAATATTAGGCAGGTGGTTTTAATGTTGTGGCTGTATATATAACTAAAAGAGCTGCTTACGTGTACACATTTTTTTTTTTAAATGTCGTTCCATAAGATGTCGTTCCATAAGTGTTATGCGAGGGACACATCCCGCCGTCAGATCAGCATGAGAGCTTCATTCACTGTCTGGGCCACGCCCACTCAGAGACAGCTCTCACAGAGACAGACTGCCCTCGCTGAGGGCATGAGTCTCAAGATGCTTCTCTCACGAATCGCCCTCGATCTGAGGGACGATTCAGCTTCCGTGCCCTCCCAACCGAGGGATCACACGAGGAGGCACGGCAGGGCTGCGAGGTCGAGCAGAATGAATTTGAGGTGGATCTTGTGGTGGCACACAGCCTGCAAGCCCCTCAATCTCCATATACTGCGTCTAGGCCGATACAGTATGTACGTGATGAGCTTCGGCCTTCTGCAGGAGTGCGGCGTGATGAGACTCTGTTCCCTATAGTGTCAGCTTAGTGACGCAATTTCAAGTGTACTGAGTTGTAAGGGAATGTCTTGTTTACGTATGCAACCTCAGTTCCCTGAGACGAGGGGAACGAAACATTGCGTAAGCTGGCCGCACTACAGACTCAGTTCTTTGAGGTGCGAGTGATGTGCTCTTGTCCCTCAGTCAGAAAATTCTGAGGAATGGTGTTTGCACACCCACTTTTATACAGGACAGCTTTTATTGTGGTAAATATGTTTTTTTTTTTTTTTGACGAAAACCATGGTTTTACTGTAGTAACATTGTAGTAACCATTTTTTTATTTTTATTTTTTTTTTGTGGCAGAAATCATGGTTTTACTATAGTGATATTGTGGTAACCATGTTTTTTGGTGGAAAGCATGGTTTTAATATAGAAATATTGTGATAACCATGTTTTTTTTTCCAATGAAAACCATGGTTTTATCGTAGTATCCATTTTTAATTTTTGTGGCGGAAACCATGGTTCCTTTACGACTCCGTACGCTTGACATTGCGTTTATTAACGCATATGGGAGTGTCTTCTTACACAGCCTAGTTGAAACCTCTCTACAATAACACCAATATTCTAATATTGGCTATGGTGTTTGAGCCCCGCCTGTTTTTGCGCGAAACTGTCCACTATAAAAACGGGTGCACAAACACCATTTCCTCAGAATTTCTTCCTTTAAGACAGCGATCATCTCTTGTCTAGAAGCCCTCTACCTTCGCTGTCGATATACACGAGTCAGCGGGCAGAATCTTTGTGGGAAGACTTTCTGCTCCCCTGCAGTGCTGCAGCGAACATCACTCCGCCTCACCGATTGACGCTTCGCTGGTGAACGGGCCTCAGCATCCTGATTCCCCGCAGCCCTTTGGCGGCTCTGTGAATAAGTTGCTGAGTTACGTCATGACTCAGCAGCAGTCACAGGCTATGAGACACTTTATGCCCAAACGGAGTACATCACAGCCTGTTCGCCTTCGCTCTGTTTCGAGCCAGCACCCGACTAAAAGCCCCATACCTACTGCCTCACCGGCACCTGCGTATCAGCACGCGCAGCAAAAGCTCTCCTGATATGCACAACCCTTTCAAGCAGAAAGCAGAGCTCGTGGTTCCCTCTGGGTCTGCTCCAAAAAGACTCGATTGGAGACACAAAACACTGTTCCCCATCTCCCCACTACTGTTTGTCAGGAAAGGAATATTGTTGTTCACAATATTGTTCAAAATGTTGTTTCTGTGTCTTGCACTCACAAAAAAGCAATAAAAAATGCAATAAGTGCAAAAAAGAATTGAGCACTCATTGCAAATGCATGAGATGCTCACACATTCTCAAAAAAGAGCCCTTTTCCTCTTCAAAGCACACCCATTATGTGCAACCACTTCCCTATAGTGAGCGTTGCATTATATAATACGGTGAGCAAACCAAATTGCCCTCTGTCCTATTATGCGGACGCTTGATGAGCCCTTACGGCTATTTCAGAATGGGTGCAGAAAATGATCAAACATGGTTATACGATCCAATTTGCATGCAGGCCACCCCGTTTCAATGGCGTTCTGTCTTCCACGGTTTCACCCGAAGACCCTCCAGTGTATACGAGCCGAAATACACAATCTCATCGTAAAAAACATGTTAGAGATTGTGCCAAATTGTCAAGCACAAAAAGGGTTTTACAGCCGTTATTTTCTTGTTCCAAGAAAGACGGCGGACATCAGCCAATCCTGGTTCTGAGACATTTAAATCGCGCACTAGCAAAGCACCCATTCAAAATGATTACTCAGAAACTGATCTTATTGCATGTACGACCACACGATTGGTTTGCGTCGATAGATCTGAAGGATGCGTACTTTCATATCCAAATTGTACGACATCACAGGATGTTTTTGAGATTCGCGTTTGAGGGAACAGCGCATCAATTCAGAGTCCTGCCCTTCGGACTGTCTCTGGCTCCTTGCACTTTCACAAAGTGCATCGATGCGGTTCTTGCCCCTCCGAGACTGAGCGGCATACGCATCTTTAACTACCTCGACGATTGGCTGTTACTGGCACAATCAGGGGATCTTATATGCCAGCACAGAGACTTACTGCTTCAGCATCTAAACAGCTTGGGCCTCAATGTGAACTGGGAAAAGAACATGCTCTCCCCCAGCCAACAGATCTCCTTCTTGGGAGTCTGCCTCGACTCCATTAGCGGGCGTGCTCACCTCATAAGCGAGCAGGTTCAGGCCATTCTACAGTGTCTGTCTCAGTTCAGACTGGGGAGAACACTTCCATTGAAGCTGTTTCAGAAAGCACTGGGATTTATGGCGGCATCCGTCATTCCATTAGGTCTCTTACACATGAGACCTCTTCAGTGCTGGCTGAAGCGCCGTGTGCCACAACATGCTTGGTGCCAAGGGCGCATGCGCATCACTATCACTGCTGTATAGCTGCTTTAGCACCATGGACAGCTCCTGCGTTTTACCAGTGAGGTGTTGTGCAGTCCCCTCTGGTACTCGAAGTCCCAAGCCCCAGTGGGAGCAGACGCAATGGCACACTAATGGCTGGCAAAATGCAAATATAAGTTTCCCCCAGTATGCCTGATTCACTCTGTCATATGCAAAGTCCGAGAGGACAAGGAAACGGTTTTTTAATTGTGCCGAAATGGCCCAACCATGGTTTCCGGAAGTGAGAGATGCTGTACAACTCGCCATGGGAAATACTGCTGAAGAGGGATCTCCTCTCTCAGGCGCAAAGCACAATCTGGCATCCCCAGCCCCAGCTGTGGAACCTGCATATGTGGCCCCTGAATGGGGCACACTAGACGTGGCAGAACTGATGCATACAGTCATGAACACCGTTTTACAGGCCAGAGCGCTGTCCACGAGATGCCTCTACATGCTAAAATGGAAGGTGTTCACTGATTGGTGACTCTTACATGGGAAAGAACCAGTAAAATGCCCCATACATGAAATTCTAATATTTCTTCAAGAGCGATTAGATGTAGGACTCACCCTGTCAGTGCTCAAAGTGTATGTGGCAACAATATCTGCGTATCACACACATGATAGGTGCCTCTATAGGCAAGCATGATTTAATCATAAAGTTCCTTAAGAGAGCAAGACGAATAAACCCACCTCAGCCGGCTTCAGTCCCAACTTGGGACTTAACTTTAGTCCTAAAAGCTCTTGCAGGGCCTCCCTTCGAGCCTTTAGACTCTGTTGATTTGCGCATGCTCTCCATAAAGACCGCACTACTGCTGGCTCTGGCCTCAGTAAAACTGGTAGATGACCTACTATCAGTCGACAATTCATGTCTGGAGTTTGGCCCCGGTCTTTCAAAAGCCACTGTCAAACCCAGGAAAGGCAATGTGCCTAAGATCCTAAGCACGCCCTCCAAGGTGCAGGTGGTTCACCTTCAGGCCTTCTTCCCTCCTCCATTTAATTCGGATGAGGAACAAGCATTGCATTTGTTATGCCCTGTGTTTGCACTACATGCATACATTGAACATACTCGCCAGTTCAGACTGTCTTATCAGCTCTTTATATGCTATGGAGGATGCACAAAAGGAATGTCCGTATCCAAACAAAGGCTCTCTCACTGGATTGTCGATGCAATTGCCCTGGCTTATGAGTCGCAGGGTAAGACTTGCCCAATTGGTGTTAAAGCACACTCAACTAGAGGCATGGCCTCCTCATGGGCATGGACGAATGATGTGTCCTTACAAGACATACACTATTGTAAGGTGGTTCAGTGGAAAGGAGGAGGCGAGAACCGGCTTGACAACTTAAATAATAATTTATTAACCAAAAAACATAAACAAAACACACAACTGAAAACACACAGTACAGCTGCCTGCAATTCTCTCTCTCTCGAACTGTCGTCCCCGGCCGCCTTTATCCCTCGCGCACCCCATCAGGCTGATTGGGGACCGGGTGTGTCTCATTCCAGCCCGGCCCCGCCCTCCTCGGCTCTACAACTATATTGCCAAAAGTATTCGCTCACCTGCCTTTAGACGCATATGAACTTAAGTGACATCCCATTCTTAATCCATAGGGTTTAATATGACGTCGGCCCACCCTTTGCAGCTATAACAGCTTCAACTCTTCTGGGAAGGCTTTCCACAAGGTTTAGGAGTGTGTTTATGGGAATTTTTGACCATTCTTCCAGAAGCGCATTTGTGAGGTCAGACACTGATGTTGGACGAGAAGGCCTGGCTTGCAGTCTTCGCTCTAATTCATCCCAAAGGTGCTCTATCGGGTTGAGGTCAGGACTCTGTGCAGGCCAGTCAAGTTCTTCCACACCAAACTCGCTCATCCATGTCTTTATGGACCTTGCTTTGTGCACTGGTGCGCAGTCATGTTGGAACAGGAAGGGGCCATCCCCAAACTGTTCCCACAAAGTTGGGAGCATGGAATTGTCCAAAATCTCTTGGTATGCTGAAGCATTCAGAGTTCCTTTCACTGGAACTAAGGGGCCAAGCCCAGCTCCTGAAAAACAACCCCACACCATAATCCCCCCTCCACCAAACTTAGTAGCAAGGAAATTTCACAACTGTACTTGTTGCACAGGTGGCATCCTATCACAGCACCATGCTGGAATTCAATGGGCTCCTGAGAGCGGCCCATTCTTTCACAAATGTTTGTAGAAGCAGTCTGCATGCCTAGGTGCTTCATTCTATACACCTGTGGCCATGGAAGTGATTGGAACACCTGAATTCAATTATTTGGATGGGTGAGCGAATACTTTTGGCAATATATAGTTTATAGTTTTGCAGAAGGATGGTCCTCTCAAACACATTCGCAAGGTTTTACAACCTAGACGTAACGTCTCTTTCCTATTCACTGGCCAAATATATATATTTATGCCCCTCCCTTTAGGGATGGGCTCCCATCATTTTACACAACCGCCTGCATTCAGGCCATTATAATTTACCATAAAGTCACAAGTACTTTCATTATAAATAAACTCCATTTCGTACTGGGTTCATTAGGCGTTAATTCATACCATATGACTATAGTTCATATATTCGTTATGAGTGCGCCTCTCCAATACTGCAACCTTCACATCCATCGACCGCGGAGACCAAATGGGATATGGCTAGCTTCCTTTCCAATGAACAGGCGGTAGCAGCCCACTTTTGTCCCTTGGCTCAAACTGGCCTGAGATCCCGCCCACTGCTCCTGTCTAAACCATGCCGGCTTACTTTTACACTAGCGGGACATACCTATAATTCAGCTGGGCAAGCTGGTGCCCCCTTGCACATGATGGCAGTGCTCCAGGTCTACCAGGCCAAAATTCCAAATGGCAATGGATGAATCCGGTCCTGACCCAACCATGTTTAAAGAACTTCGAGTCGCGACCGATTTGGCGCAAAGAGCAACAAAGGCCACGGCCGGAGTGGTTGGGCGCTCCATGGGAAATCTGGTTGCCCTAGACTGTCACCTTTGGAGGGACAACTCGGCCCTCCTTGATGCACCAGTATCCCCCGCTGGTCTCTTCGGCAACGTAGTGGAAGCCCTATCGGAGCCCTTACAGACAGCAGCAGGCTATGAAGCATTTCATGCCTAAACGAGGCAGTGCAGCCGCTCAGCCCAGCCACTCATGCTCCACTTCAGCGCAGCACCCCCCGAAACGGCAGCACTCTACTCTCCAGGCCCCTCTGGATCCATCTGAGCTGGCCATTTGCCCGAAAAAGCCTTGGCCAAAAAAGACGATGGGTTGCGTCCAATTCTGGACTTAAGGCTTCTGAATCGTGCACTGTCAAAGCGCCCATTCAAAATGTTGACAAAATCAGATCATAGCACACATCCGTCAGAATGACTAGTTTGTCTCGATAGGTCTGAAAAATGCCTATTTTCATATCCCGATCGTTCCTTATCACAGATACTTCTTGAGGTTCGCATTCAAGGAGACGGCATATGAATCCAAAATCCTGCCGTTTGGCCTTTCCCTCGCTCCGTGCACATTCACGAAATGTGTGGATGCAGCTTTAGCCCCTCTGAAAGTGGAATGGCTGCGCATACTCAATTACCTCGATGACTGGCTTATTTTAGCACAGTCAGAGGCTGTGGCACACTCGCACAGGGACGTTGCTCGCGCATTTGAATACAGTTGGTCTACGGGTTAATGTTGAGAAGAGCTCATTAATTCCCAGTCAGGAAATATCCTTCCTGGGGTTGCATTTGAACTCTGTAACAATGCACGCTTCGCTCTCGGCTGAGAGAATACACTCGATATGCAGCATGGCAGCGAGTTTCAAATTGGGCAGCGCTCTGCCTCTGAAATGCTTTCAGAAACTCCTCAGGCTTATGTCAGCCGAAGCAGCGGTCACTCCCCTTGGTCTATTACACATGAAACTTCTGCAGTGCTGGCTCAACCACCAGTTGTAGTCACCAACCACTGTCTATCTGCGTTAGCACCATGGACAGCTCTGGGGTTTTACTGGCCTGGGGTCACCTTAGGTCAGGTTTCCAGATGCAAAGTAGTCACTACAGAGGCGTCCAACACGGACTTGGGCGCGTTATGCGACGGCCGCCCGACATTCGGGGAATGGATGAATATGAAACAAACCTGGCACATGAACTGCTTGGAGATGCTGCCGGTTAGTTTAGCCCTAAAAGCATTTGAGTCAGAAGTGACAGGGCATCATATTCTGATTCGTACCGACAACAAGTCGGTAGTGCCATACATCAATCACCAGGGCAGTGTGGGATCTCCAGCAATGATGATACTCACGCGGCAGCTCTTCAAATGGAGCGGCGAGCGTCTCCTGTCGTTACGGGAAACCCATGTGCCCGGAGCCCTGAATTTCGGAGCGGACATGCTCTCTCGACAGGGAGTGATTCCAGAGGAGTGGAAAATCCATCCCCTAACGGTCATGTAGATCTGGAATAGGTTTGGGAGGGCGACAATAGGAGACCTCACATTGTTCCCTGTGGTATTCCATGACAGGACAAGCATCATTGGGGGTGGATGCGCTAGCTCACAAATGGCCAACGGGTCAAAAGTATACATTCCCCCCGCTGTGCCTCATTCCTCCACTCCTCTCCAAAATCAGGGAGCAAATGGAAACAGTAGTACTGATCGCGCCGAGGTGGCCGAATCAACCGTGGTTTCCAGAAATAGTGGAGCTCCTACATGTGCATCCGTGGGAAATCCTACTGAGACGGGACCTTCTTTCTTAGGCTCGTGGCTCGATTTGGCACTCGCGGCAGGAGTTATGGAATCTACACGTGCGGCCATTGAATGGGTCACGTCGGATTACGAAGACCTCTCACAGGTGGTAAAGAATACAATTTTGCACGCTAGAGCCCCATCTACGAGATGTGACGATCCCATTATTTGCCCTATTTCTGTAATTTGGGAATTTTTACAGGATTGCTTAGATGCAGGTCTTACTCCGTTTACGCTAAAAGTATATGTAGCTGCTATTTTGGCAAATCATGCAGCTGTAGGGGGCATGCCAGTAGGTAGACACTGTTTCGTGGTCAGCTTTCTAAGAGGTGCGAGGCGATTGAATCCTCCTCGCCCAGCTACAATCCCTACATGGGACCTGGCCTTGATGCTGAATGCGCTGACTAAAGCCCCCTTTGAACCCATCAAGTCTGTTGATCTGCGTTCTCTTTCCCTGACAACAGCTCTCTTACTCACCCTGGTGTCTGTTAAGAGAGTGAGTGATCTGCAGGCATTCTCAACGCACAGCTCCTGTCTGGAATTCGGTCCGAGCAAATCTAGAGCCACGCTGAGACCGAAAAGAGTTTATATTCCCAAAGTACTCTCTACCCCCTTTTAGGCGTAGGTAGTCACTTTACAAGCCTATTACCCCCCTCCCTTCCAGTTGGATGAGCAACGCTCCCTTCATACGCTCTGTCCAGTCAGAGCGCTACACACCAGTACCTCCGAAGGTGGCTGGGAATCCCTCCAAGCTTCACTTCAGCAGGCCTCTACATAAGATCAGGACAGCTCCAACTTCCTCTGTCATCCGTGGTGGAGGAATTCAAGGTGGCAAAGTGTAGAGTGGTAATGACATACAGAGACTCCCAGGATGAACAAGTCAGACATGCAGGTGTTACTACAAGATCAGGACGCAAGTGGGCAGCCAACACCTCTGTTGCACAAGCTGAAAGTATGCTGAAGCTACGTGACATCATTGGAATGCCATGCACAGTGAGACAGGGCCTAATGGGACCTTCCCAAGAGGAAAATCAAATGGCGGATCTATGGAAACTGGAGCCTTTCCACATCTCCTTCCTGCTGCGATCGGTATATGACATGCTCCCAACTCCAACAAATTTGCACAAGTGGGGTATGAGAGAGGACCCACTATGCAAGTTTTGTGGGGAGAGGGGCACCTTGGCGCACATCTTGTCAGGGTGTAGAACAGCACTCACCCAGGGAAGATGCAGATGGCGCCATGATAAGGTGCTCATGACGCTTGCTAACACCCTGGAGTAGGAGAGACGCAAGAAATGCCAAACACACAGGAAACCAACACCATTTATCAAGTTTGTGAGAGAGGGAGAAAAGCCATCAACCACAGTAAGAACTGTGAAGGCTGCAGTTCCTGCAGTAACATTGTAGCAACCATATTTTTGATGAAAACCCACTGTTTTACTGCAATAACATTGTAGTAAACATGTTTTTTGGTGGGAACCATGGTTTTGCTGTAACATTGTAGTAACCATGTCCATGGTTTTTAATTAAGTAACCATGTATTTACTACAGTACAGATTTGGCCTGTAAGAAATAGTATGTTCAGGAAAGTTCTAGTAACAAGTCTCTGTGGCGCAATCGGTTAGGGTGTACGGCTGTTAAACAGAAGTGTCTGTGGCGCAGTCGGTTAGCACGTACAGCTGTTAAACAGAAGTCTCTGTGGTGCAATCGATTGATGCAATCGGCTGTTAAACAGAAGTCTTTGTGGCGCAATCGGGTAGCGCGTTCTATTGTTAAACAGGAGTCTCTGTGGCGCAATCGGTTAGCGCGTTCGGCTGTTAACCGAAAGGTTGGTGGTTCGAGCCCACCCAGGGACGGTGAGGTACTTTTTTTTTTTTTTTTTTTTACATTAGTTGATAACACAATTTAAACACGATTTTTCCAGAAGAATTTCAAATGTGCAAAATTAAAGGTCTGCAGTTGGTAGTAACTTTCTATTGACACTGTAATAACTTTGTAGTAAACATGTTTTTTGGTGGGAACCATGGTTTTACTATAACATTGTAGTGGCAGAGTCCATGGTTTGTTTTTGTATGTTTGTTTTTGTGGCAGAGTCCATGGTTTTTAATACAAGTAACCATGTATTTACTACAGTAACACTAGTATCCATATAGAAATAGTTTTGCTATAGTAATATTGTAGAAACCTTTGACTGTAGCAACCATGGTTAATTTTGTGGTTACTGGGGTTTTACTATAAATACTGTGGTTAAACTATGGTTACTTGAGCTTTGTAAGTACTTACTTTGTAAGTGTTGTGTTGTTAGAAAGGGTATAAAATGTAGACTCTGATGTATGAGTCGTCGTGGCTTTGTTGAGTAGAAAACAATAAATGTTTATCATGTTTATTATTTTACTTTTTCAGACAATTCTTAGGCGATTTGGCCAGGAATGTTTCAACAGCAAGTCTCTGTGGCGCAATCGGTTAGCGCGTTCGGCTGTTAACCGAAAGGTTGGTGGTTCGAGCCCACCCAGGGACGGTATATTTTTTTTTAATGCAGTAGTTTTGAGTAATACATGTAAATGTTGTGTTGACATTGCTAATGGAGCACTTTAATTAGGCATGACTCCAAATGCCTGAATATTAATTGTTACAGTGTCTTTTTCATAAAAAAGCACATATATTCTTTCAACGAGATCTGTCCTAACAATATTGAGTTTATACTTTTATGCTTCTTCACATTTAACTTTAGAGATAGATGCCAAACATATTGATTGATTATAATAAAACATATAAATTCTTGTAAAATGATTGCTTATCCGTGGATTCACATTGTTTTATTGTTTTATATTTAGACAAAGGTCCCATGCAGGTCAATGGACAAATGCCTTTTGGGAGCCCTCTAAATTGCCTTTGTGGAATCAATCTTCAAAGGATATGTAAATCAGATTTTAAAATGTAAGATGGGTTTGTTTTTTTTCCCAGAAGATGTATTGGAATCATTCAAAGTGATGGAGTCACAAGTCTCTGTGGCGCAATCGGTTAGCGCGTTCGGCTGTTAACCGAAAGGTTGGTGGTTCGAGCCCACCCAGGGACGGTAAGGTTTTTTCATTTTTTTCATTTTTTTTTTTTTTTACATTTGTTGATAATGATAAAATAGTGAATGATACAAGATGTCTTTATTTCAAATGTGCATTTTTCTTTTTGTTCAAAATTAAAGGTCTGCAGTTGGTAGTAACTTTCTGTTGACACATCAGTCATCTAGGCCAGTAGTTCTCAACCTTTTGGACTCCAAGGCCCCCCATTGTCGGAGAATATATTTGAAGGCCCCCAATGTAGACTATTAGATATTCATATTATAAGATATATCTATTATAAGATATTTCCTTAGATACTTCTACTGTAATGATGACAACGCTTTTTTCCAAAGTTTTTTTAATTTAAGAAATTACCAGCGTGAATATATATATATATATATATATATATATATATATATATATATATATATATATATATATGTATATATAGATAGATAGAAATGTTTTGCTTACACTTAAATAATAAAAGTTATAATTATAGGAAATGTGATGTATAAGAATGTGAGATAGTGATTATTATAATTTGAGATTAATGACTGTAGAATTTAAGTCTAGCAATGGGCCATTACTGCTTTGTTTTGTTTTTGTTAAATTTATCTTAGCACTGTTTAAATTAATGTATTCTTGAAAGAAATGCAAAGATATATGGGTATGCAGGATGATAAACCTCCTAATGTTATGGTTAGAAAGTGGATGAAACCGGGCTCCCCCTGACTAAGCAGACAGAGCCCATCCTCCACTTTGATAATTACAGCAGAAAAGGGCTAAATGGGCTGATAAGGTCAACAGGTGACAGGTTTTTCCAGTCTACAGAGCCTGTTGGATACTGAAAATAGAGATTTAAAGCTCTTTGAAGAGCTTTGTTGAGTACAAGGCATAAATATTCATGTTTATTTTCAGATAATGTCCATAGCAAAAACACAAAAGGTCATGGGGGATGGGGAGTGGATGTCCTGCCTGCCAACAGCCTAGCTCTTTTTCTGAGTGGTGTGATCCCCTTAAGAAAATTGCACTGACAAGTTTTACAGTAAACATGTTCATGGAGTGAACACAATATGCCTGAATCTCTAATTTTACAATTTTACATGTGTATCTACATTTGTGAGTGCACATAGAAAAGTCTGTAGTAATAAACCAAATTTCTGAATTTTAGGTCCTCTATAGGAGAACACCAGTATAGGTGGGAAGACTGGACAAAATTAAACATATCATGAAATAATTGTTGAATGAAATGCTGTAGTCTATATATTATTATATATTAAAGATATTTTTTATATAAAGATTATATATATATATATATATGTAATCTTTATTTAATCTTTATATAAAAAATATCTTTATTGAAAACTCAATGAAACAGTTAGTTGCATAAATTAAATAATCTAAAAATTTTGCTAATTGCATACATTAAATAATCTAAAAATCTTAAAAGCTGTCTCTGTCTCAGCCATTTTAAATAGAACTCCACAAGGTCCCGCCCACAGACGTGTGACATTATCTTAAAGCTCAAAGCTCAGGAATACATCTTATTCACGCACGCTAGCGCCATCTTTGATTTTTAATGGGAATGACAATGAGGCTGTGAGGGATAGGACTTGTAGTATCTTCAATGGCACGAACTGTATAAAGCTGTAAAAAGCTCCTAGATCACATCTCATATTGTCTAGAGTTCTTTGTATACTGAATGTTCTTGGACAGATATTTTATCAAAGTTTTGTCCGTGGAACGATCCAAAAACACTTGAAACTGCAGTACAGCACTTTGAATAGACTGTAAGTCTCTCCCTCACAGCCTTGTGGTCATTCCCATTAAAAATCAAAGATGGCGCTAGCGTGAATAAGGTATGAGTGTGGCATTTATCAAGATCGGTATTATATAATTTACAACTAAAAAATAACTAATACTTCCATTCAGGACAAAAATGGATGGTAAATTTCAGAACAACACTGTTATCAACAGCTGTTCACTGAGAATAAAGCATGACTTTAGTCCAAGGCTTTTTCTTGAAGCCGAAATACCTCAGTTGGGAGCGTGTTAGACTAAAGATCTAAAGGACCCTGGTGCGATCCCTAGTTTCGGCATTTTGCTTGCTTGCTTCCGTGTAAAGTAGTCCTATCCTTTAATGTGAAGATTTCCTAATATATTCGTATACCATTATTATACAAATTATTGTGTATACACTACAGAGTGGTGTTTGTGACGATTTAAGGAACATGAGTTTATTTATTTCTGAAACAACCAACATTTTGTTAGCACAAGGTAATTATGTATTATTTAATGGGTAGGCTATAAAATAAAGTTAGACATCTTTTATATTTAACACTGTGGAAAAATAGAACCATGTAGCTAATATTTTAAGCTTGTTTCATCTCTCATTTGCAAGTTGGTTTGGACTGGTTTATCTGGTCTGTTAAAAGAACACGTATGTAAATTAGGGCTGCATGATTGTGACAAAAAATTGTAACTGTGAAGTATTTCCCTTGATTGTAAATGTGATTATTAATTACAAATAATAGAATTGACATTAAAAAAAAAAAAAAAACTTGTTTTCTACATTTCTAATAGATTCTAAAATTATACTCAAATTAAAGAATGACAGAAAATGTTTTATGTTAAGAAAAATGCCCCTGCAATTCATTCCTGAAGTTCATTTCTGATACTGGCTCCATCCCAGAATATTCCGGAGGCATTCTGAAACTTGTGCAGTAACTATCATGTGCTGAGCAGTCTTTGCCAAATTCTGTTTGCATAGTTGTACACACTGTTTTATGCGGCCTGTACGTAA
The DNA here is from genome assembly GCF_019703515.2 of Myxocyprinus asiaticus. Taxonomy (NCBI): domain Eukaryota; kingdom Metazoa; phylum Chordata; class Actinopteri; order Cypriniformes; family Catostomidae; genus Myxocyprinus; species Myxocyprinus asiaticus. The sequence goes on along the minus strand of NC_059372.1, from coordinate 27,434,952 downwards.
AAGTTTCAGGGAAAGCTTTAACATAATTTCCAAGCAGTCATTCACCATCAGTCATTTGCATTGGTATTTTTGTTGTGCATGTTCTTTCATGAGACACATTCCTTCATTTATCTTTTTCCTGACTTGTATTATTACGCATAATGCTCTTGCATTGTGACTAGATTTTTAATATGTTTTGTAGGGGTGGGAATCAGCAGGGACCCAGTGAAAATACTGTAGATATCTTGGTCGTTATATGATAATGATGCAAAGGGATAGCGCACCTTTGTTTTCCATTGTGTCAAGCGCATTTCACAAAAACCTTTGCACTCTAGCTGTAATGTGAAATGATAAGCCCTGGGGCCCAGGACCACCTTAATGCGGCCTTGGGCATACTTGGTAAAAAATGATAACGTAATGTGTCTTGGACTAATTAAATTATGTAGTGTGACTGACCGTGTGTTCAGTTTTTTTGAATTGCAATTTAGTAAATTCAACATCCTTTCATTCCAATTCAACTTCTTGTGGGGCGTGGCCAATTCAATTCAAATTCCAACTCATGAATTGAAAGAGAGTTAATTCTGAATTTTGCACAACACTGATTGTGATGTACAATATTGCAATAATTCATTGGGGTATATTGGTGACAGTGAACATGTTTAACATGTCTGATGGTTTTATCCAGTCTTCCCACATTCTTTTTCCAATATGAATATTTTTTGCATGATCACTACATCTCTGAAATACCTGGAAAAAAGTAGATGCCAAGATTGATAGTTGCATTATACAGTACAAATAGGTAAATATGAAGCAACCCAGCTGGGGCAGTATTTTAACTATTTAATTTTAAAGCAATCACATTTACATTTCTGTAATGAATATTTGCCATACTTACTTTCTTCCATCAATAGCACTATACAATTACAAAATATAGTAATAATAAATATATATATATATATTCTCTAACATAGTTTATGTATATATTATTAAAAATGGTATACAGTAGCTCAGTTTTTTCTGTTTTCCTGGCCTAAATTCTTTCAGATTTCACTTTCAGAGCTGCTTTATCAAACATGGATTGACTGGTAGATAGCTGACACCACGAATCCACTATAAGAAAGAGAGGAATGACAACCCACAAAATATTAATGAATACAAAGTAGAACCAGAAGTAGATTGGGTGCCCATATTCGCTGTGAATGTATCCATCTGTGCTCGGTGAAGTAGAGGACTGCACCATACAGCTGACCTGTAAGTAATGTTTCAGGTTGAGTGATTCTCCTTCAATGTTGACAGGTTCTAGGGCCATGTAGGGGGAGAAATTATATTTGTTTTATGAGTAAAAACTGGTCTTGTAAATGTGCCTTCAACCGTACATTATGTGTGTTTAAAGTTGACAAGTTGTAATTATACACAATGGAGTATATTGTAATAATTGCACATACAGTTTGAGCAACACATCTCTTACACAGAGATACAATGAACTGCAAGACAAATCTGTAAGGATGATTATACAGGAAGGCCACAACAATCCATATGCTGAAGGGACCCCACAGGCAAGCAGTCACTGTTTTCATGCAAACAGTGAATTTATCCGCTCCAGAGCAAAGATCCCATTAAGGAGGTTGGACACAATAAATAAACTCATATTTGAATGTATGACAATCATGTGTATTTACAATGGAAGTGAATGGGGCCAGTCCGTTAACGTTAAAGGAATATCCCAGGTTCGATACAAGTTACGTTCAGTCGACAACATTTGTGGCATAATATTTATTACCACAAAAAATAATTTTGACTAGCCCCTCCTTTTCTTTAACCCTCTTATTGCGTTCAAAATCTACTTGCACCTTTCGCATTCATGGGTAAGTTTTGACCCAGTGGAGTTTTAAGCTTATAAAACATTCATAATCCAATTGTTTTCATCAAAAATCATGTAGCTCATTAACTTCTTAGCTGTTCATACTTGTAAAAAGATCTATATTTTTAGCATGTTAACTGAAAAATATACATGTTATTATGATGTCTGTTTTTTTATTAAATTTTTTTAGAAATTCTTTAACATTTCAAAATATACATTAACTACAAATAAACCAGTGTGATACTTGTGAAGATATATTTTTTTTTATTAAGGTTTATATGAAATTTCATTTGACTATAACATTACATTAAATTTATATGAATATTTAAATTGAGAATTTCTAGTAATTCTCCTATTAACTTCCATATGAATTAATTACTCATTACTGCTGAAAAATAACTTAGTAGTCAAAATCTGCCCAACCAAATAATATTTTTTTTCCCCAACAAAACATCAGAACAAATATACAACACAACTACACAACATCTGTACTTGTATTCAATGTTTTTAAAGGGGTCATGAAATGAGGAATCGAATTTCCTTGATCCTTTCACATATAAGAGGTCATTGTACAATAAAAACATACTGTAAGTTTCAGAACTGAAAACTTCCTCCTTAATAGAAAAAGAGTATTTAAACCAAGCTGCACATTTGGAATTTGTGGAACTTGCGACGTCACAAAGACCAAATACATCTGCATATGCAATGCCTATTTTTCGTTATTGAACCCTTGGCCCCGCCCACTGGTGCTCAGTCAGTCACACAAGTGAAGAGGAGAGAGATGGGGCCTGTCATGGGAGATTCATCCAAAGTGGACTTACACAGGACACCTTCATGTGCCTGGATTTAAAAAAAATTCTACATAAACATGCACAGACAGACGTCTTTGACCGCTTAATACATATCTCTGGTCGCTTTTTAAAGACTCGGTGTCAAGTTACAACTCTGAAAAGAAGAAGCTCTCTGTCACTCAGCTGCTGCCTCGTGTTCTTTTGCCCATCTTCGCTATTTTTAGTTGCTGGTGTATGAAAAGATGAAGGAATGATACAGGAAACCGGATGTGTCTTCAGCATATTTTAGAGTGGATTGTATGTTCGGCTCATATCTTAACAGTCATAATACGATTCAAGCAAAGGAACTGTTATTGAAGGATGGGGCAGTTAAAAACACTTGGACATGATCGCAAAAACTATGAGTAAACAGTTTCATTCATGAATATTTCATGTGTCATGACTGTGATAGTTTATGGTGCTGACATCCTGTTTACACCAGGTGCGTCCGTTTACGCGACGCAATGGCTTGAGGCTGTCTACACCGGGCGCATTGACACAAACTTTCTAAACCGTTTATTTATGTTGTTGGCAGTAGTAGCACCACCACATGCAGCACAAAATGGAATGGGACATTGGCGAGACGCAATGCGCCGCAATGGATGCTTTTGTGGTAGACAGAATCATTGATTATAATAGCTTCTGATGCAACACAACTCTTGCATCTGGTGTAGACAGGGTGTGAGTGTAAACAGTTGTGCTTGAGATGAACAGTTTAATACATTTGGATTCAATGTGTTGGTTGTGTTTAAACCCTGAAATTTAGTTTTTATAATGTTTTGGTGCATATTCATTTTCTTCTGATTGCGTTTCAAATATGGCTGTATTCGAGGGGTTGCATGATGTTAGTCAATCATAACAGCAGTGGCGATTTCTCAGGGCCAGCAAAGCCTTCTCTGCTGGCCTAACATGCCAAATAGATAAATATTTTTCATCCTTTCATTCTCAATCACCTTTTTGCCTATGTATTTTTAATCGCTTTCCACTCTTAATTAATCTACAAACAAATAGAGAAAAATGAAAAGTTTATCCAGTCAGAATTTATTCCTTGATGCTTACAAGCAAAGTGTGACAACTGTTTCACAAATCACATGCCCAAAGCAGCACGTGAGTTTGAGCTCCACCCCCTCAGGCCTTCAAAATTTCCACAGAATCAAATAAAGTCAGATTCATCAGCCAATCAGATTGATTTATTTGTTCTTGGTGGGTGTGATCTTTAGGATATGTCCCGGCCGAGGCCTTCTAGCTGGCCTTGAGAGATCATGCTTTAAGTGATGTACGTAATTTGAAAGCGAAGTGTGTGAGATCTTGCTGACGAGACGGCTGTCATCACTGCCACAGCACCACTGAGAAAGAGGTCCTTATGGATTTAAAAACACGAGATGTTCTGCATGACCGTGTGATTGCTTAATTTATAAAACAGGAAAGGAGGACTGATTTTCACTTCAAGCAAATTGGTAAGTGCTTTTTGCATTGTTATAGCAACAACAGGAGTTTTCTAAATGTAAATTAGGCTGCTTGAGCATTCAATGTCAGATCAAGTTTTGAAAAGTAGTTCAACTCGGAAAGTTGGATTTTACAACTTCCTACTAGGAAAAGTGCAATGGAATGCATCTTGAAGTCAGAATTACAACTTGTAGGCTCGTGCAGAAATTCTCAACTCTGATTTTGCCGAGATGCAGGGGCATGATGTCACACAAACATGTCGACACTCAGGGAGATATATAAAGTAAGTGATAAACATTCACTTCATTAAGTAATATCGATAAATGAGTTTACATTTACATTTATGCATTTGGCAGACGCTTTTATCCAAAGCGACTTACAGGGCCCTTATTACAGGGACAATCCCCCTGGAGCAACCTGGAGTTAAGTGCCTTGCTCAAGGACACAATGTTTTAAGTAATACAATTAAGTAATATCGATAAATGAGTTTGTTTCCACATTACATGATATTAAAGCTTGTTTAACAAACGCCTGCAGAAACAGGTTTATAAAACTTTATAATCTCTTTTGATAATCGTACACCTGAAGCATTGTTTATCAGTTGGGTTGCTAGGAGACATCTCTAATGAGAGTCAAACCCCTGCTAAGCTAACGGGAGCGTTGCAGTTCCAAATATCGGGGAATGGAATGCATTTATGGTCAGAGATATCAAGTAGGAATATCCCACATCCAACTTGAATGGAACGCAGCATAACCATGTACCCTGACAAAATGAAATTTATTGCAAGCAACATTTAAATCACAAATATTATTAGATAGATTTTTCCAGGTATTGTAGACCTCCTTGGTAGATTCATATGAAAAATTATGATTTTTGAATGTCTGTTCGGGAGACGTTCATTTCACAAAACAGACATGCTGCAGTTAAAATTAGGCTTGCTTGAGCATTAAGTGTTGTTTCAAGTTCTGGCTTTCGTGCTTGGATGTGTTTTTAAAATGTCAATTGGTATCACTAGTTAGCTGCGACGTAATGTATGATGCCCAAAGACATAGGGTGTCTTATTCTTTGTGAAACTGTGTTTTCTTAATGGCATGAATCACACTGAAGGCCTAGACTTAAAATGCACGCCCGCCACTGCATAACAGTGGGTGTTTATGTTGAAGTTTTGAGGAAGCGCTTAGGCCAAAACCAAGCGTTTCAGACAGAGGGCCAGAGACAGGGTGGAAAATTATCATATATTACTAAATTATGACTTGTGTAATGCAAAAAAGCTTTACTAACATTATCAGTGGACCTCAGGGAAGATAATAAAACTATTTAAAAAAAGAGCATTTCATGACCCCTTTAAACAAAATGTATTCTGTTAAAGTGTGATTATGCTGCAAGCTGGTTCATTATCAGATCATTTTTAAGAGGGCGGCAAAGTAAAGATGTTGACTTTTCTTCCTTCAACCCTTTTTCAGAGTACATATGTATGCTTGAACTTTTGCTCTTGCCACACCTCCCTTTAGGCAGTTTTTCCTTTGATAGTTTATTTGTTATGTTTCTCTGTTTTGTCAGTTCTGTGTGTAAGTGTGCATGAGACTGTTTGTAAACAAGATGCAGTCCCATTTTGAGACAAAAAAGCAAGTGTGAATATGGGAAAGAGGCTAAATGTAAGTTAAGTGTTCATATAAAATATTCATAAATGTGCGAAAATGTCTGCATAATTTCATGGGTAAAGCCACAATTGATGCCTAGGTCAAAATTGTCCTGGGAATGCAAAAGATGTAACAATTTTATAAATATGGTTATATCTCTTAAATGATTTCTTCAAAAATCTGAAAAATTATTATTATTATTTTTTAAATATGTTCATTTTGATAGTCTTGACAAAGTCACAAAGTTTGGTTCCCATACGAAAAACTATGTGCTATTTAAAAATTATGTTTTACCTCTACTGGGTCAAAAATGACCCCAGTGCAATAGGAGGGTTAAGTACACAGACATTTACATCTGTTTGTTTACTGAACTGCGCATCAATATGTGCACTAAGTAATGATACTGTTCATGATTTTATCCTACATTAAAAGTGAGGAACAAATCGGGATTTATAAAGGCTGAAACTGACGTGAAAATGTTCTTAAACAAATGCCAACTGAAAAGCATGTGTTTTTTGTGTTTGGTGCTCATGCACTGGTACATCAGTACATTATAACAGTTATAGCCTGTATGCAGGGCCGTAGCTATTGGGGTGAAAGGTGGTAATGATTCTAGGAGCCCAAAGGTCCAGGGAGCCCCACAACTAATTGTAAACTGTATTTTTTAATAGGAAAGGGGCCCAGAGCAACATACAGTCAGGGGGCCCAGATTATCTTGCTATGGCCCTGCCTGTATGCCTCATGCTGTATGCCTTATTTTCCGCTGTAACTGACTATTTATTGACTGGCATTGGTTTCTGTGTGCATGTCAGTTAAAAAGTAATTCTTAGGCTGACGATATAACGCACACATTTTTGGAGCGAGGAGGAGAGATAATCATTTACAATCCTTCAAAGAAATGAATATGAATCAATATTGAATATGAGGGAAAGCACCGCAACTATCTCAAGAATGGAATAACAATTTTCATCAGTTCATCAGCCTCTTGTTTGCTATTGTTGATGGCATAAATTAAAATGACTAAATTCATTAAATGCAGAGTAATAAATCCAGCAGATGCAGATGGCGTGCATAAAGCAAACTTGGTCAATGAAAGAAACTGTTATTATTCATGTAAAATAATCACTCATGATGATGAGCTGTTATGGTAGAAACGGGAAACTAAAAGTGCACAACTGCTCTCTGTTTATTCGAGAATTGCATACAAGCACATGCCTTATGAACGAATGATTGAACGAACGAACAACATGGGTTTTGTATTCTGTCCTACCAAATATTAGGGTATTTGAAAATACGTTTATATGACATCTTTATAACTTGTGTGAGAATTGGAGTGTAATTTACAGTTAATTTACAGTAGACGGTGCTGTTGGTTTTCATAACTCATATGTTGGGTCATAAATTAAAATGTTTCTATAGCAAAACTGATACGATGTTTTCATTTTCACTCTGTGGTGATATTAAAAATTAACGTATTTTATAATTAATATAATTCATAATTAATATAATGAAGGCTTTGTGCAGTTGCACAACTTTTTGATTTACAGATTTGAGCGAATCAGTCCTACTACATTTGCTGAAATGACACCGGAGGTACAACACAAAGTCACTTACGAGTCATGGCACTAAAATTTAAAATTATCTTGCCTAAATTATTTAAACACTGACTACGACCGCATTAGAGTTGAATCTTCGCCATAGTAGGATTAGTTATTGTGCCCTCTGCTTTCAACACAACTGAAACAACAACAGACTGCTCAGTCAGTTAAATATCACTGAAGAGCCACAGAACTATAATAAAAATGATCTATTTTAAAACGCATCTCCTATCATATAGGCTACACCAATAAAAGACGACCGAGCCAATGAGTGAAAGTTATGAGCGGGGCGACACGTGTAGTGTTCAGTAAGCTGCAGCCATGGATACTTGGGTGAAACTTTAGGCACATTTTTTAGTTTAAGTTTTCCCCAAAGTTCTCTGAAACGTACAAGCTAACAATGTAAAAATAAAAAAAAATCACCTCTTTGCCGTGATAGGGATCTTTCCCTGCCGTGACCCGGATTCGAACCGGGGTTGCTGCGGCCACAACGCAGAGTACTAACCACTATACGATCACGGCGAGCTACTAGAGGCGTTCAGTGCACATGCTGAAATTGGAAACTAATACGTACGTGTTCCCCATATGATTCGTTTTATATAGCAGGGATTTCTATATATTTGATGATTTGTATGCATATTAACTTACATTGCCCGCTCTTAACTTTTGTTTTATTCAATTATCTAGTATCATATACAAAGCAAAACGTTTTGTTGTCCTTTTCAGGGTATCTTGATAAAGTAAATGAAAGTGAATGTTCTACATTGTGCTTAAGGAGTAATCGTACATTACAGCAATGGATGGATACATTACTACAAATGTGAGTAACCTACACTAGAGAAACTCTATTGTAAACAAAATCACTATTTGCATATATTTGTAATTTTTTAAAAGCCCTTTACTTTTAATACGTTTATCATCTCCCATATGGTCTAGCGGTTAGGATTCCTGGTTTTCACCCAGGCGGCCCGGGTTCGACTCCCGGTATGGGAAGTGTTATTTTTGTATTGATAATTTAAAAAACGACTTAATGCTGTACCTATCAGAAATAGTCTGTTCTTGAAAACGGCACATTAGAACACATACAACACCTTACACATGCATGTGAGGCATTTAGACAGCTCATGACGCACAACATTAGTCACAAAATAAATATTTTTTAACAACACAATTCGAACGTTAAATGTGTGCTTGCATAATGATTTAGTCCTCAAAAAACTGTACTTTAATAAAGATATTCTGCAATGTGCATGCTACCAAGCTATTTTTAACAGATTATTTTGTTTATTAAAGGTGCAGAATGTAAGATTCAGAAACACTTGTTTTTAATGACACCTGTGGCCGATAAGTGAACTGCAGACAGCTACCTGTTGCTCGTGCACATACTCCATAGGGACACGAGCATCGACCAAAACAATGACATAACGTACAAAGAGACTGAATGTGATTCATCGACATCATGCTGCCAGCATAGCATAATTAAAATTACACAGATATTATTGTTTTACTACAAACGTTGACACTGTATATTATATTTGACTCTCCAGTGCTGGAACAGGGCTAAAACAAAGTGTGGATTTAGGTCTGACTATGCAAGACTGTAGTTTGAAGTAATCACTTTTCTTTGCATGATATGTTGACTGCATTTATAGATAGTCTGTGTCGGCGTTAGCTAGCTAGCCAGCTTTATCAATAGCTGTTAGCTAAATTTGGTGGATGATGACAGTAGTTGTTTATAAAATAGACTGTACATTATAAATATGTTGACACAATTCAGTATTGATGTGATTCCATCACAACTGTCATTTTGATACAGTTGTGCGCAAAAGTTTGCATACCCTTGGAGAATTGGTAATATATGTACCATTTTTAAAGAAAACACTTACTAACATTTTCTGTGTAAAGTTATAGGCAATTTTACAACTTTGTTACAAAGTGATTTTATCACACTAAAATCATGTTTACACACATGTCTTGGGTCTGTACTTTTGAAATAGTGAGTATTTTAATGTTAAAAAATTGGCCCCATTCACTTCCATTGTAAGTGCCTCACTAGAACCTTGATTTTTTTTTTTTTTTTTTTTTTTTTAAGAAAAGGATAACGTAAAGGATATGCATGTAAACATGATTTTAGTTTCATAAAATCACTTACCTTTTCTGTGTAAAGTTATACCCAATTTTACAACTTTGTTACAGTGACAATGTAATGTCAACAAACCCTAAAACGACTGTAAAAATTACATTTTAAACAACTTCACAACTCAAATAATACACAAGTTTTAACAGAAAAATTAATGCTAGTGCTTTCATAAAATGATGAGCTTCACATTTCTGTGTTTAAACCCTTCAAAAATTGGCCCCATTCACTTCCATTGTAATTGCCTCACTGCAACCTCGATTTTTGCTTCTTCTTCTTTTCTTTTTTTTTCTTTTTTTTAAAGAAAAGGAGGAACGAATCGAAATTAAATTTTTAATCAACATTATGCCACAAATGCTGTCGACTGAGCTCAACTTGTATTGAACCCGGAATATTTATTTAAAGAAAACCCTTCGCGGATCTATTTAGGAGTAACGGTCAACTAGCGTGTTACGACATTAAGTCACCGTTTGCGTATACCATATATATGAATGGGGAGAGCCGTAAACTGACACCTACCTGTCGCAAAATTGTCCGTGTCTTCTCTTATAAAACAGTAATTTTATCGTAGTAATCTCAACACACTGTTTGTCCCAAAATCATTGTTTAGTGTACAACATGTTGAAGATTAGCGGACAGGCGGTCAATTCATTAAATTATGTTTCCTCATAAAACCAGTTTATTCATTACACTGAAGTATCTCCTCCATTGACATACATTAAAAAACGGCCTCTTGTCTCCGCGTTATGCTATTTTATGGTAAACTTTAGTTTCTTTGTAGAAGGGCTCTGATTTCTACGTAACAAATCATTGGCCTTCCTATGTCATGTGACCTGTTTGTCACATGACCGGTAAGGATCCGACGACTGGGTTGAAAGCATTCTAGCAAAACAAACTCTGTTAAAATAAAAGTATATTTCAAAAGTCATTAATTTTCTTTCAGCACTGTTCAGTCGTGTAAAGTCAGACAAAACAGCAGAAATGCGGGTTGATGAACAACTTCGTTTGGATGAGCAGTTGTTGCTTTTCATGGACCAGCTCGAGGCTTTGGAGGAGAAACGAGATAAACTGAATTCCCTTATAGAAGAGGTGAAACATATAATTACATTTGACAAGGTTGTGTTGTGATTCATATAGGGAATTAAAGCCTGTTTGTCGTTTCGTCTCACATAGACAGTCTGAATACTGTGTTGAATTCTGTTCAACAGGGATGGTTTTCTATTGCCAAGGCACGTTACTCGATGGGAAATAAGCAAGTATCCGCTCTCCAGTACGCTAGTGTGATGGAACCGCTTGTTCATGTTAATGTCAGGTTTGTAAGTCATCATATGCAAATAAATGTCATTTACTTGTTTTTAAGTATTGGTTATTTATTTAGATCCATGTTTTGCCTTAATATCAGCTTGTTGGAGAGTGGGAAAGCTGAGTTTAAATGTGAGAGAAGTGAAAATAAAACAGAAGAGCTGAAAAATAACCCCATAGAAGACATTGGAGTGAAAGAGGAAGGTATGACTGACTTCCTGTTATTAAGTAATGAAGCTGGAATCTGCTCCTTTGTGCTGACTCTTGTTTACATTGCGGGCTGATAATACTGTACTATAAAATACTGTAAAAAAAACAAACAAAGATTTTTATTGTCATTTCATTTTTGTTTTTTAAGTTTCAGGTCTTAGGAGGAGAATAAATGCCAAACAAAAGGAGAGTAAAGAGGAAGTTCCCTCTAACGAACAACAGAAGACAGACCATCAAGTAAAAATAAAGGCAGAGTCATCCACACCAGAGCACAGAGATCCATTAAAGTGGTTTGGCATCCTTGTACCACAGAATCTTAAACAAGCTCAAACTGCCTTTAAAGAGGGTAAATATTGCTTTCTCCTGCTATACTTAAAGTGTCATTGCTAAACATAAATCCTTTTGTATACAAGCAAATCATACTGAAGTGATGTGCACTGAATGTGTGGCTTATATTTGGAGCATTCAATCTGAATCTGTTCTGTTTAAGTTAAATTTGGATAAAAGCGTCTGCTTAATGACTAAATGTAAATCGCTGATTCTTGAGATAAGGGACAAAACATGTTTAAAATCTGAGTTTTTTTTTTTTTAATACTAAATTCATTTGAAATGGATATATTTGTAGACAAAGGTCTCAGCTAACGAACGATGTAAGGGAACAGGTTTTTATAAAAACGTTTATTTATTTATTTTTTATTTTTTATTGACATTTATTCATTTCATAACTTGCATCTTACTGTCATTTTTGTCAACTCCATCAGACATACCAAAAAGCGTGCTATTTTAATTTGATTCATCCAACAAGTGTAAAGTCTTTAATTATCTAAAAAAAAAAATTTCTCTCTTTCTGTTTTCATACTATTCTGAAACTTCTGACTGAGTTGACAAAATGTAGTATTTTTCCATCTGAACCATGTGTTGTACACTGGAGCCCCCCCCCCCCACAGTTGAAGATGCCTCTATAAACTAAACTAAAATGCCAAAATTGATCCCACAATTTTAACAGAAATTATAATAATTTCTTTCATTTGATATTTATATTTATGAATTTGTTGCATTTTTAAACACTTTGTTTAGCAGTTTAACATTGTGACCTCTTGCTGAGGACAGGTTAAGTTACATGTGCTTCCAAGTATAGAGCATGCATTTAAAAAAATTCTAATGAAATTATTTTAAAATATAAGTAAAAAAAGTATTGCCCTGAGTATACATTTTCCTTTAGATTTAACTTTTCCAGTATTTTTATTGTTATGAATTTCTTGATTTTTAAAATAAAGATGACTTTTGTATGTAAGACATGTTTTGTCCCTTATCTCAAGAATCAGTGAAATGTATTTGTTCTTTCTTATGCCAATTAGTGTGTGAAAAAATCACAATATATATTTATACACACAATCGCATTGGTACTGTTGTATTTTCACAAGGAAGTGGTTAATTTTCAAAACTCTTAGTACAAAACACCAAACTGATCAAACTTGTAACAAAGCTATAGTTATTCATTCAAAAACTGCTATCATGCTTTCGTTAGGATTATACATGTTTCCTTTCATGTAATTGTTGTTTCTTAACATAAGATTTTTGTGACATGTAATGAGAACATTTGGTTTAATCACCAAAATCTTTTTTCAATTTAGTCATTTTAGCAATCAGTTAATTCAGTAGCAAATAATGTAAGATACGTGTTTCAATATTGACCTAAAAGTTGTTGAATAAACAAAATGTTAAAGTACTGCAAAGTCACATTAGAAAATAGGCCTACACTTGCATTGCCTAACCAAATTGACATTGCTGTAAATTCATAATGTCTGTAATATTAACAGCAATTTGTCAACTGCTCCATGTTGACAAATAGCAAAAGCTCACACACACTTTGAGTATATATGGTACATGCAGTACTTTAAACAATAGTGGTTACATTTATGATATAAATTGGCAAAATTGTAACAAATTCATTATGTTTGGTTAACCATTTTTGAAAATGAAATTAAGATGTTGATACAATTAAAAATATGCTGAAATGTTTGAAAAAAAAACTGCATTTTTGATGATCTGTTGTGATATTAGAACCAAGAGTTTACCACTTGTGAAAATAGTTAAAAAGTGAATTTAAAAAAACTGTAAGAACCCAGAATGTGTTTGCATTATGAATTTAACAGTGGCAACAGTGTATCACCAACTTAACTATGTGTCACCCCTTTTTCCACAGTCATTTCTCTCTCAGCAGAGATTGGATCCCTACAGTGTGCAATATTGGCTACAAGGAAAGAAATGCAGGCCCAGATGAAGGAGAAACAACAGAAGACAGAGAACACTCAACCGGACATAGTAAAAGAATAGTGACCTTATTCATTAATTCATTTATTTCTTCTATTAAATCTTTATATGTACCATAAAATGTACAAAATGTGTTCCTTGTCACCGGATTAAATGTATCTGTTTAAAATGCATATTGAATAATGTGTTTGGCAAATGCCAAACAACGATTAAATCACTGTTAACTTGTATAAAAAATAATGTTGTTTTCCTTATAAAATATTGTTGATTGATGAGCTGTGTTGTCATTTTGACTATTTGCTATTGTGAAATCTGAGCACTAATGTAATTGACTTTAGACTTGTAAATGTAAAGATACATTTGATTTGTTGTCTGTACAGTATTTTTTGAGAACCTGCTCTGTGCGGCTGAGAATAATCTAAACCTTTAAAGGGATTGTTCACCCAAAAATAAAAAAAATTCTCTCATTATTTACTCACCCTCATGCCACCCCAGATGTGTATGACTTTCTCCAGCTGAACACACATGAAGATTTTTAGATGAATATTTCAGCTCTGTAGGTCCTTTCAATGCAAGTGAATGGTGAACAGAACTTTGAAGCTCCAAAAAGCACATAAAGGAAACATAAGTAATCTGCATGACTCCAGTGTTTGTATCTATATATTCAGAAGCAATATGATAGGTGTAGGTGAGAAACATAAGTATTTAAGTCCTAAATTTCAACTTTCACATCTGAAAGTGCCTTCGTGTGATTTTTGGAGCTTCAAAGTTCTGGCCACTATTGACTTGAATTGTATGGACCTACAGAGCTGAGATAATCTTCTAAAAATATTTGTTTGTGTTCTGCTGAAGAAAGAAAGTCATGCACATCTGAGATGGCATGAGGGTGAGTAAATGATGAGAGAATTTTCATTTTTGGGTGAACTATCCCTTTAATATAAATACCCCTCCAGTCATATTTGCAGTTGTGAAGCATGTCAGTAAGTAATCTCAAAATATAGGAGGAAGTGGGTCACACTTGCCAGGTTATTGAAAATGCGATGTCAACTTGCTTTTCCATAAAAATGTGTTAAATTCTTGCAGGCTACACTACAACATAAAGGTACCAAGTTTACTTCTTTTACAGAGCCATGCTTTGTTTAAACAATGTGATTTTCGTCTACCTACAAAAAACTATTGTCGACACAGAAAGAATACTAAAACTTGATAAAGAAAAACTTGAGGAAAATGTGCACGAGCAATAAGCATGAAGCGCGTTCTCGCGTCCTTCGTGTCTGAGCTAAAACCATATTACAGTTAATCAGTAGGCTACTTAACATGAAATGGCACATATCATTGCTTAACATTATACGTGACTACTCTTTGTGAAACGAGAAATACAAGCGCTTTCCTTTATTGTGCTAATAGTTTAGCCTACGTGTATCGCCTACTGTTCGTAAATAATAACAAAACATAAACAGAGGCAAGAAGCGTAAATAAATAAATAAATAAATTCCCTGTTAGCTGCCTACTTCCTGGTGTTCATTGCAATAGAGCTGCTAGCGGATAGGGTTATGTTTACAGTCGGAGCTCATACTGGGACCAACGTATCGTTTGTGGGTTTACACAGGTTTGACGGACGTTTGTGTGTGTGTTAAATGTGCTTCTAGCGAAGAACGTATTTTGACATGATGACGGGACGATGCAACCAAAGTCACGTTAAATAACGACCCTGTTATCGCCATTCAGAGATAGAGCTATTAGAATCGCACAAGCAAGACTGATATTTTGGAAAACAAAGGGGACATAAAATCGTTTTCATTTTAGTGTGGTATTCTCGCGTATTGTTGCATCTGACGTGGGAGATTTGAAAATCACTGATGGCGTCAAAATCTAGGGTCTCCATTCTGGATTACTTCAATATCGTCTGTGAGGGGGAGAATGGCAAGATTGAATCAAACTGCAAAGCTTGTGGCACCAGGATTCAGGCTAAACGCACAGTTACTTCTAACTTTGTTACTCATCTAAAGGTAAGGGTTAATGTGTTGGTCTGAATGAAAGCCAATCAAAACGTAAAATGTGCTTTAGATCTAATAACATGACGTGGAAATGTGTTAAATAATCAGCCATATTATTTTCTTTGTGTGTTAATATATTCTTTATAGGTATATATTTTATCTGCATTATAATTAACATGAACATTTAGTTTATATTCAATGCTCTTACTTTGTGTTCTTATGGTATTAAAAGTCCTATATGTATTTCAACTGAATAATCAGTGTGTTTCACATTCACAGCGCAAACATCAGGCCATGTATGATGAGTTTGTGAGGAAGAAAGATGTAAAAAGGGAGGCAATGCAGACATGTGCTGGCCCTGCAGGTGGCCGAGCGATCTCTCAAAATGGTGCTGGGATGAGCAAGTTTGACTACAGTGACCCTCGCCAGTCGCTTATCTCTGAGGCCATTGCCAAGATGATCATCCGAGACCTGCAGCCAGCGCAGATTGTGGAATACGAGGGCTTCTGTGAGTTGCTTCAGCTCCTGGAGCCCCGATACATTCCAGTACCATGCCATTATGTGCAACAGCAGCTTCTGCCAGCCTATGTCTCTCAAGTGCAGCTAGCCGCCAAGCAGGCTCTAAAAGGGGCAGAGTCCTGCAGTGTGACCCTTGACCTGTGGAGAAGCAGCACTGTTGGTGCTGGGTATCTTGGAGTGACTTGCCACTTTATAAATGCAGATTGGCACATTAGATCTGCTCTTTTGGCATGTTTACCTCTTCCAGACCACCGAAACCCCCAGCAAATGCTCACCGAGTTTGATGAGATCTCAGAATCCCATGACATCTCTGGGAAAGTGTTCAGAGTTGTTGCTGACCCGTTGCCTTGTGAAGACAGATCTGCCTTTCAACTTCCTGGGTTCCATCTCATTGGGAATGGTGAGGATGAGGAAGAAGATAGTAGCGATGAAGAGACTGGTGCAGGAGGAGATAAGGAAGCTGTTGTGGGCAACGAGAACCACAAGTCTTTAGATCAGTGTCTTGGTCGAAGTAGGATCGACTGCTTTGCTCAATTACTGGCTCAATGTGTTAAGGAAGGAGTTTGCGCTTCCCCTCAGATATCAGTTCCTCTAAGCAAAGCAGCCCGTCTGTACAACTATTTAATTGCTACAGTGGCTCCTGAAAAACTTGTCCAAGTGTTTGGCTTTAGTAGTGCCTCTACAAATGGGCAGGGATCTTCAGACAAGAACTGGAATATGCAGTTAAAAATTTTGCGTCAGATGATGGAGTCAATGGATTTCCTTGAAGACATTGTGGACCGAAATGACATAGTCCTCGGTAACTTAGAAAAAGCTGTGCTGCGGGAGCTGGTTGAGCTTTTGGAGCCTTTTGAAGAGGCTTCAGACATGGTCCAGGGAGACAAGCATGTGTCCATCAGCCTAGCCCTGCCCTGCATATTAGGTCTTCGCAAGCATCTGGCAGAGGTCATAACTCACCAGTGCTCAGGGATTGTGATGGGATTGTCTCAAGCTCTGGACCGCAGGCTCACTGGCATTCATGAGGACCCTCTATATGTAACAGCCACTACCCTGGACCCGCAGTTTAAGCTCTCCTGGAGCAGTGACAGTGACTGGCACAAACAGGTGTTGCTGGAAGAGGTTGGAAAGCATATTCGGCCATTGAGTCCACTAGAACATCACTCAGAGGCTCAGCCATCTCCATCCAAACGTTGCAAGCTTTTCTCATTCATTAAGCAGAGGCCAACCACTCAAGCCAAGACTGTGGAGCAGGAGCTGTCTGCATATCTCCATGAAGAACCAACAGATGAGGATCCATTACAATACTGGAAACGCAAGTCCATAGATTTTCCCTTGCTCTCACAAGTGGCCAAGAAAGTGTTTACTGTACCAGCAACAACCACGGCAGTGGATAAGATATTTGACCTGGTTAGCAAGACCCTCAGACCACAGCAATGTCGACTTCTGCCAAAAAACTTGGACACACTGATTTACTTAAAGGCTAACTATAGGATACTTTGGTCCTAGCTGCAAAGAAAGCTTTACAGCAATTGTTATTACCTTCTTTCTTTTTACTAATATAAAACCAAACACCTCAAATCCTAAATGGGGATTGTGCCTGATATATATACGTATCTGTCAGTACAAATACTGTAGAATTAAAAAGTAACAAAATATCTGTATTGTCAGCAATTAATTCTTTTTTAAATGATTAGAGAATAGTTTAATTCTAGAATAAGCTAGGCTCAATTTAATTTATATACTATTATGGGTAACACTTTTTATAATAACCTTTATTAATACATTAGCAAACATTATTTGATGTTTAACAGATCACTAGTTCATGTACATTAACATATTTATGAAAATGATATATTAATAAACATTATTATAATGTGTTACCCTATTAACTGCCTTTGTTACAGAATTCTTATGTACTCAGACATAAAACACTATGTTCTGTGTATTAATTTTTCACCATAATATATACTTAAACACAGAAGAATCAAATAAGTACAGTGCACAATGCTGTGTCTGTCATTAATTGTTAACTATTTACATATGAACTCATTTGCAATCAGCATGTTATATAACTCTAGAAAAAACACGTATTCTTGCAACAAAATGCTTAATACATGTCAGAAAAAGAATGGCAAATTTTCCACTAATCATTATTAAACATTTGGATAAAGGTATGCTTTGTAATCATTAAAGAGATGAATTGGTCAAATAGAGTTACAATATGGCTGACAAGCATTTTGTGTGGGTTCTTAAAGCCCGCCTGCAAAAAAGCTGCAGGCAGGCCCTGTAATTGAAAATAATTACATTTCAGGACTGTGGGGAATTGGAGAAAGCTGATGGTGGACTGCAGTCTCTCCCAGCTCGGAGGACTGAATGGAAAGCAATCAAGTCTTTTGAATATATACAGTAGTTGGCGTGGGACTTTTTGTTTTTGTGTGAAAAAGCTAGACTTTTCCATTTCAGTAAAAAGTGTTTGTTACCAAACCTTACGTTTTGTCATTTGTCGTAACTGTGAAATGCTGGGTCATACAATATATCCCAAGGGGTTCAAGCAATCTCACTGTTTTTATATTACAATAATTCCACTACTATCAGTGTGTATGCATTTATAGTTATAAGCAGTGTGTGCTTGTTCCAAGCCAAGTAGAGTTTAAATGTGCCTGTATTCTGATCATGTGGTGAAGATAATAGCAAAAAGGACATTCAATCAATAAACTCAATCTCAAGCAGATTTATGTGTAAGGCAGGGCGGGCAGTACAGTAATGAACATTCGTGAGTGTGTGTGTGTGTGTGTGCATCGGGGGCTGGCAATCCGAATTTCAATTTCCAACTCTGTATCATATTCTAATCTAGGTGACATTGTATTTGCAATTGCATTTTCTTTTTGTGCACACATAATATACAACGTCTGCCAAATTTCAAATGGAAAAGCAAAGTCCATTTGACATTTTATTTTCAACATCCCAGCGGGAATGGCTCAGCCATATTAAAACAACAATAGCAATGCCTCCGCTTGCCATTTCATTTCCTCATTGTCATGCTCCCTCCTTGCCAAACCTTACAAAGAAATTGCAATCCAATGCCTGCAATTACAGTCTCTATGCCAACAATGGATGCCTGTCAAGCAGATGCTGTGGATGTGATGTTTTTAAGGAGGGGGTGCATTTGTGTGAGGAAAAAATGGTCAGTACAAAAAATAGCATTTAGAACTGGCAATTAAAAAAACGCAATCAGTCTGAAATGATATTGTAACAATTTTATCAGGAATATGCCTTCTTACAGTAATTAATTTTTGAGACAATCACCAGGCTGGCTGCAATGTCCAGTAGGGCCATTATCATTATAACTAAGCCAGATAGCTATCAGTTTGGCTTTCTGTCAGAGGAGGGCAGATACAGTTGTATTGTACTGTACATAAGTCCACTTTTACAATAGTTGATGCATACTGCACATGGGCCAAGCTGCTAGCTTTTTGAGGCTTGATACCTAGTGTTTAAACTCTATGTTCATAGAACAGCATCTTATATATGCATCTTAAAGTAAATGCCCTGGTAATTTAACCTGCTTTTTATGGTCAGCACCCCTTGTAACCTAGATCAGCATGGCCATCAATATGGGACAGGACAAGACCAATTGACTTTTTTTTATTATTCCCATCTCTCGCAGATCAAAATGTGTTCAAAAGTCACCAGAGCACTAGTAAGACAGACTACACTAATCTTAATGTACATGTACATTGTATTTTGCATCTGCAAAGGTTGGTGAGATAATAAATAGGAACTACACATGTTGTTAAAGGGATAGTTCACCCAAAAATGAAAATTCTCTCATCATTTACTCACAAACATGCCATTCCAGATGTGTATGACTTTCTTCTGCTGAACACAAATATTTTTAGAAAATATCTAAGCTCTGTAGGTCCATACAATGCAAGTGAATGGGTACCAAAACTTTTAAGGTCCACAAATCAAACAGGCAGCATAAAAGTAAACCATTTGACTCCAGTGGTTTAATATATGTCTTCAGAAGCGATGCAATCACTTTGGGTGAGAAACAGAACAATATTTAAGTCCTTTTTTACTATCATTCTCCACTTTCACTATCTTCATTTGTTTTTGACGATTTGCGTTCTTAATGCATATAGCCACCTACTGTGCAGGGAGGAGAATTTATAGTAAAAAAAAAGACTTAAATGTTTATTTGTTTCTCACAAACACCTATCATATCTCTTCTAAAGACATAGATTTAACCATTGGAGTACATTTACGCTGCCTTTATCTGCATTTTGGAGCTTCAAAGTTCTGGTGACCATTCATATCTGGTGAGATATTCTTCTAAAAATCATCTTTGTTTGTGTTCTGCTGAAGAAAGTCGTACACATCTGGGATCGAATGAGGGTGAGTAAATGATGAGAGAATGTTCATTTTTGGGTGAACTATTCCTTTAATGAGTCAGTGAGTGCAAAACAAAAGCTTGAGTTGTGAATTTGATTTCTACAGGACTGGCCAGTTCTATGCTGACCTTTAGATGACCTTGTTGTGAGGGCAGCAAGACCCTGGACTGATCTGTGGCATTCACTATGTGCCAAACTACAGTTATTAATAAACTGTCTGTTGTTGGTGTGTAAACTGCAATAATATCCCTATCAAAAGGGGAGGAAAATACCTAGATGAGTGTGTCATTGTGTGCCATGCCGTGCCAATCCTCTTAATTTGAAACAGAGCAAGAAGTAAATGGGTAGAAAAGGAATAGTTTACCCAAAAATGAAAATTATGTCAACGTTTACTCATTCTCATGTTGTTAAACCCGTATGACTTCCTTTCTTCCATGGAATACAAATTAGATAACAGGCAGAATGTTAGTCTCAGACACCTTTCAATTTCATGCAGTTCAATGAAATTGAGTAGCAACTGAGGCTGCTCCACAAAAGACATACAGGTTTGGAACAACAGGCAGATGAGTAAATGACACACTTTTCATTTTTGACTGAACTATACCTTTAATGAACATGTTAAAATGAAATTGCGCAATGACTTGTTTAAACAATGGCTCCTCATTATCCTTGGGCCTTTTTATAGCATGGTAACAAGAGAGAGCAGCTGCCCTTCACCCCCCCCCCACCAGCTCCTCTTATCGTCATTTTTAACTCTCAGACTTAGGAACATATTCAAGCTGTCATCTCTCTGACTCGCATACAAAATCAACAGCACCCCTTACATACTGACAAACAGACCCAGTTCATCGCACAACTTTGTCATGGCGGACAAAAAGGACAGCAGGACCCCCAGCAAAGGAGGTCTGATTAAAAAGAAAGAGAAGAAAGTGGAGAAAACGGAAAGTAAACCTGAGAAGGAGAAAGAAAAGGACAAAGATAACGATGAGAAGATGAAAAAAAAGTCAGAGAAGACTGCAGAAAATCAGCAAAACAGTATTGATAAGCCTCAGGGAAATGGGGAGATAGAAGAAGGAGCCCAGGGTCCTGTCAAAGATGAGGAGTTTCAGCTGGAGCCTATTGAGCTACCTCCATTTGAGATCATTGTAGGGTAAGTCAAAGATTTCTCACTAATACAAACTGGATCTTATGCTTTTAAATCAGTCTATGAGAACATAAATATCTTGATCTTTAAAATTAAAAACAGCATGGCATACATGTGTAAAAAATATTAATTATCATCTAAAAGAAACCTTGTGAATCAAATAATTTTGGACACACATTTACATTGTAAGAATTCACCTCTTGGGCCTTTTAACATTTTATTGTTACAGCATGAAATCATGACCTATTTTAAGATTTATTTCCACCTTATTGCAAAATAATGTACAGAAATACATCAGAAATGTTAATAAATCAATTAAAACTTTAAAATAGAAAAGAGGTTAATCAGTGAGCATTCATCACTCCAAAAATAATTATTGGTAAGCCACCTTTGACAGTTACATCCGAGTTTATTTGTCTCCATCAGATGTAAACATCCTGATATTGGCAAAACTGCACAAATTATATTATGTTGATAGGAAAATTTTGTGAACAGCAGTTCTTTAGTTAACTTTAACTTGGACAGGACCAATCCAGGACATACTAACCTTTAAAATTTTAAGCCACTCCACTGTGCTTATGCTTCGTTTTGGCTAATATTTCAGTGCCCTTTTTGAATGCCATTTTTAAGGATTTTTGTGTAGGCTACTCATCGCTTTAATTTTTCCTTCTTCGTCATGAAGTGATGTTTTCAACTCATTGCTGAGTCTCTCATATGCTGTTGGGCAAACTCTTAAGGTATTTTAGGAATTTACTTCAAGACCTCTGAACAAACCAGATTCAAAAAAGCAAAGTATGTTTGTGAGTGTTGCCCCATGCACAGCTTCTTTTATCTTTGTAATGGAGGTCTGTAACTCCTTTCGTGCTGCTGTAGGCCTTTTGGTGGCCGTAAAAATTACGATTTAAACAACTTTACAGCTCAAACAATACAAGAGTTTTAACAGAAGAATTAATGTAAATGCTTTTATAAAATGATAAGGTTCACATTTCTACCTTTAAACTCTCCAGAAATTGGCCCCATTCACTTCCATTGTAAGTGCCTCACTGTAACCTCCATTTTTGCTTTTTTTAAAGAAAAGGAGGAACGAGTCAAAAATATTTTTTGTGGTAATCAACATTATGCCACAAATGCTGTGGATTGAGCTCAACTTGTATTGAACCTGGAATATTAAAGTTTGATTTCATCAACTTGATATTACAGAGCACTTTGCGTTGTTGAGTGGCAAATTGTCTTATATACGATAAAGGGGTAATCATTTTAATAGGAATATCCCTCTTTCTTCCCACAGAGACAGGATGAACCCCACCTTCTTTAAATTTCAATTTAAAAACGTGGAATATTCTTCAGGGCGCAACAAGACCTTCCTGTGCTACCAGGTAGACATACAAGGAGGCACTACAGAGACAGATGGCCTACGTGGTTACCTGGAGGATGAGCATTCAGGCTCACACGCTGAAGAAGTCTTCTTTCAACAGGTGCTGGCCTTTTATGACAAGTCACTTTGCTACACAGTAACCTGGTACACTTCTTCGAGTCCTTGTGCAACCTGTGCTGCTAAGCTTGTAGAGATCTTGCGATCACGCAAAACAATGCGCCTGAATATCCACTGTTCCCGCCTCTTCCAGTGGGAGGAACCAGAGATACAGGCTGGACTACAGGCACTAGTTAGGGCAGGGTGTAAGCTACGCATGATGAGACCTTTGGATTTTGCCTATGTTTGGTCTGCTTTTGTAGAGAATGAAGAAGATAGCTTTATAGCCTGGGAGGACTGTCAAGAAAGCTATGAATATTATGATGAGAAGCTGTGTGATATTCTTAAGTAGGGTAGGTAAGGAATTGCTGCTGGCTATTGATTGATACTGTCTATACAGCCTGACCACAGCCATAAGAAAATTATTAAAATCACCCTGCAACTATAGCAGTGTCTTCTTTCTCTTTCATCAAAGTTTATTGTGTGACATCACACGTTTGATTTTCTTGCTTGGATATTAGGCTTGAAATTATTTCAGGGGTGTTTCAAATATATGGGAACATTTTTATTTTACTGCGGATATTTTTCTGCAAATAACTGGAAGCCAAACATATGGGTGTAGTCTTAAATGCAAGCATGCAACATGCTATCATTATTCAAATAATTCAGGAAAAATGTTGGAATAAGTACATATTCAAAACTGGTCTTGATTTGGTTATTTTGCAACCCAAATATAGTCTGCTATAATGATTGTGTTTAAATGTTTACGTTTTTGTCTTTTCAAAATGATTTTTGAAAATATACATCATGCTGAATAGTCTCTTTGTATGTTAATAAAATATGACTATTTCCTAGCTTGGCATAAAGAACCCATGTATGAAGTTCTGGTATTAGTCTCAGCTATTTCTGTTGTGAATTTCATATAATATAAGTTAACATGGATTTAATCTAAGATATAAAAGTTACTAATTAATAAAGTGATATTTACAAGAATAATAGTAATGAAATAGCACTTTACACAATGTTTACAATATTGTTTCATTGGTAATACTGTACTGAAATAAATGCTAAAGTAGAAAGTGAAGTTTTATCAAACGATTTCTTCATTTTGAGATTCAAACAAATCAAATCACAACCTCTAGTGGTGAAAAAACATCCATACACCACATGGAACAGGAGGAACAGGAAAAATACTAGATTCTAATATAGGAAAAAACAATTGATTGTAATATTGGTCATATTTTGTGTGTACATTTCTAGGACAGTTTTTGAACCTTAATTTAGAATCTTAAGATTAAGAATCTCAAAAACCCACTTCCAAAAAGACTAAGGAACCAGCTACACACCTCTAGAAAAAAAGTGAAATTCCATTGGAATAAAGAGCACCCCTTTGACCATTGTTTAAGAACAATTAATGTGAATTTCAGACCTGCTATAGTCTAGATCGTATACACAGTGATGCAGGTTTTTGTGTTCTGGAAGACTTCTGTAATAATGGAAGACACGTTTTCCCACTTTAGTTTATCCAGCCCACAGCCAATCCTAGCAAAAGAAAATCACATCAGTTACTGCAGTCTATTAAGTAAATCAAAGGTTTATCATAATTCTTTCTAAATTATAAAGCTATTTTGGAGCATTGGCAAAAGTGATATTTTTCTTCTATGCTTAAAGTAATTTATTTGGAAGGTTTGACACAGGAAACTGAAAGCCGAATCTACTTTAAAAATTGAAAAATACAATAAAATAATGCCTTATTATTAAACATGTCTGTTTACCGAGGCATGGATATTCTGGTAACACCATTGGCCAGGCAGTGTTCTCTCATAGACACAAGGCTCTTTCTAAGAATGTCATAGGTGGGCTTTTGGTAGTACTTTTTCTTTGTGATCTAATGCAGGAAAAATTGAAAATAGATTAGTTGTGGTCAACAAAAATCTGTAGAAAACTGACCAGAAAATCTCATATCTTAAAGCAAGCCGAACTGACTTTTAATCATTCGCAAGATATGAATTATTGTTATCAACAATTCAATTTTCACTAGTTAAAATGCTAATTCTTGATATCAGGAATGAAAATACTACTAGTGAAAACGCAAACGTTAATTCTTGATATAAAAAATGACATCATCACTCGCAGAAATGCACATTCTTGATATCCAAAATTTTATTTCAACCAGAACAAAACTGTAATTCTTGATATCTGTAACTACATTTTCACTAGTAGAATTTTCCAATGATCTGTCATCAACTTCAATTGAAAACGCAATTACGGATATCTAAAATGTATCTTAAAATTTACCTATAAATTTCTTACTAGTTGAAATTCCAATTTCACATATTAGCAATGCACTTCTTACTAGTAAAATGTCCATTCTTGATATCAAAAACTGATCTACAACTAGTGAAAATGCCAATTTCTGATCTCTGTAAATGTATTTAAACGTGTTAGATTTGGTATTTCAGATATCTGGAAATGGATTTTGGATATCAATAAATTGGAGAGTAATTAAAGATATCTAAAAGGCTTTTTTACTAATTACAATCATATTACTAGTGTAAATGCAGTTACAGATATCAAGAATTACAGTTGATAATAGTTGAAATTACAATTTTGATATCAAGAATGTGTATTTCTGCAAGTGATGTTATATTTTATATCAAGAATTACATTTTTACTTTTGCAAATGTAATTGTTGATATCAATAATTCATATCCTGTGATTGATTAAAAGTCAATTCGGCTTACCATAAAACAGAGCAGTTGTGAAGTGAAATAAATAATGGTAAAAGACATCTTACCAGGTAGTACACGAAACGACCAGATCTTTTAAGAACAGCACACTGGCCATGCCGCTTCACTGTTTAAAAAAAGGAAAAGACAATGAAGAATAAACTTGCTGGTAAAAAATAGTGTGCTTTGAGTTCTTAGTCATAATGATAATGTTCACTCACTCTGAGCCAGAAGCTCCTCAGTTCCACCAAATTTCTTCTTGAAGAGCACAGCAACACCTGCTCCCATGTGGCAGTCTTCACTGATGCAGTGTGCCAGGGCATCTGTGGCTGGACAGGTGAACAGATCTCCTCTTATGTGTTGCAGCTCCCATCCTGAGCTGCATGGGAGCTGTAATATACAGTATGAGTAAGATCAATGCAAACAATTAATTCCTTTCTAATTACTTGTTAAATATCACTTTTATATGATCTTTTAAGGAAACTTTATGAACTCTTTTGAATAATGTCTCTGTTAGAAATCTGATGCCAATCTTTATATACATTTTTAAACAAAAGTAAGAGTAAGAAATCAAAAGTTGTATATGTTAACACTGAGTAGTTAATGCACTATGAACTAACATGAACTAAAATGATTTTTTTTAATTATTATTAAATTACATTAACAAAGATTAATAAAAGTTGTAAACAATATATTGTTCTTTATTAGTTCATGATACCTAATGCATTAATTAATGTTAACGAATGGAACCTTACTGTAAAGTGTTACCGTGAATTCTAAAAAGTATAATTACTCAATGAAGACATGCTTACATCTCTCGTGTCTTCATCCGCACAAACTTTAGATCCCTTTGACATTTGAGCAGAGACTTCACTGTGGTGAGTTAATGTTGATCAATACCAGACAGACATGTCATAAAGAGCAAACGCCAAAATGGCACAAAGGCATGAAACCTAAAAATTACCGAAACATAGCACTTATGACACCTTCTTCGAGTGACAAAAAGCCCCGGCATCCTCTGTACAGCTTATAATGATCGCGTCTTAATCATTAGTTATAAAATATATGTTATAGTAAAGCAAACTGCTACAGAATATTTACACGGTTAAGGTGTTTGCTAATGCTATCTATCATTCACTGGCTGGTTACGTTGGCTGCTATTTAGAGCTGGTTGTCTAAAAACTTACCACACCAATGAAGCCGAAATGTTCCTTTAGTTTGATTAAATAACTGTAAATAAAATATAAGACAACGAGACGGTAGTAGGTTTCTTTTTCA
This sequence comes from Myxocyprinus asiaticus, assembly GCF_019703515.2. NCBI lineage: Eukaryota > Metazoa > Chordata > Actinopteri > Cypriniformes > Catostomidae > Myxocyprinus > Myxocyprinus asiaticus. Next base: position 27,408,142 of record NC_059372.1, on the reverse strand, counting down.
CTTCGAGTCCTCATTTATTGGAAGGTATGACTGCCATCTAGCGTTCGGGTGCGCAAGAGCGACCTTGTGAAGGTTAAAGGAATATTCCGGGTTCAATTCAAGTTGAGCTCAATCGACAGAATTTGTGGCATATTGTTGACTACCACAAAAATTAATTTCGACTCGTTCCTCCTTTTCTTTAAAAAAAAAAAAAAAAAGAAAAAATCGATGTTACAGCAAGGCACTTACAATGGAAGTGAATAGGGCCATTTTGTGGAGGGTTTTAAGGCAGATATCTGAAGCTTGTAATTTTATATAAGTACTTAGATTCATTCTTCTGTGAAATTTCATATAAGGCCTGTTATTTGAGCTGTAAAGTTTAGTCGCTTTTAGGGTTTACATCATCCTGGCAAAGAAGTTGTAAAATTGGCTATAACTTTACACAGAAAAGGTTAGTAAGTGATTTTAACACACTAAAATCATGTTAACACGAATATCGTTTACATCTTGTGGCTATACTTTTGAAACAGTGAGTATTTTAATGTTTACGAATTAGCCCCATTTACTTCTATTGTAAGTGCATCACTGGAACCCAGATTTGTGCTTTTCAGAATAAATTTTTGTGGTAATCAACATTATGCCACAAATGCTGTCGATTGAGCATAACTTGTATTGAACCTGAAATATTTCTTTAAATCAAGAAAATATTTGAACGTCAATTATCTTCTGAAACTTAGGTATTTGTACGTTTATTTATTTAAGAGATTTTAAGAGTTTTTTTTAAAGTTAAACATTCATAAATCTACATTCAAGGGTCATTCTGTAATTGCAATGGCAAATGCTGTCACTTCAATAAAACAAATAATCTTGTTAATATTTGGAAAAATAAAAAATACAAGCTTATTTCAGAATCAGAATCAGAATCAGCTTTATTGCCAAGTATGCTTACACATACAATGAATTTGTCTTGGTGACAGAAGCTTCCAGTGCACAAACAAAACAGCAACAAGACAGAGATAATAATAATAATAACTAGATAAAAAGTTTGTCAAGACAAACTTTGATGTTGGCGTGAAAGTTTGAAGTAGCTTTAAAAGATTGAAGTTTGAAGGTTTTAAGTTTGAAGTAGTTACAAGTTTAAGTAGTAGTTTTAAAAGTTAAAAGTTTAAAGATTATAAGACCATTCAGTCTATCAGATAGATAGATAGATAGATAGATAAATAGAAAGATAGCTCATTTGGTTGTTAGGCAGTTACAATGGTGATACTCAAAAGGCTCCTTGTTACCATGAGTCCAATGAACGAAACCTGAAGTCTTTATGTTGTTCTGGTGCAGAGATATATAATTTGTTATTTGGTTGCTAAGGTAACCCCATCTGGTTGCTTGGTAGTTACCAAGGTGATACTCAAAAGGCTCCTTGTCATCCTGAGTGAAATAAGTCAACCCGGAATTCTCTACGATGTTCTGGTGCAGAGATATGTGATTTGTTACTTGGTTGCTAGGGTAACCCCATATGGTTGCTAAGCAGTTACCAGGGTGATACTTATCAAGGCTCCTTGCCATCCTGAGTGAAATAAGTCAACCCAGAAGTCTCTATGATGTTCTGGTGCAGAGATATGTGATTTGTTACTTGGTTGCTAGGTTAACCCCATATGGTTGCTATGCAGTTACCAGGGTGATACTTATCAAGGCTCCTTGCCATCCTGAGTGAAATAAGTCAACCTGGAAGTCTCTACGATGTTCTGGTGCAGAGATATGTGATTTGTTACTTGGTTGCTAGGGTAACCCCATATGGTTGCTATGCAGTTACCAGGGTGATACTTATCAAGCCTCTTTTCCATCCTGAGGGAAATAAGTCAACCCGGAAGTCTCCACGATGTTCTGGTGCAGAGATATGTGATTTGTTACTTGGTTGCTAGGGTAACCCCATCTGGTTGCTAAGCAGTTACTAGGGTGATACTTTTCAAGGCTCCTTGCCATCCTGAGTGAAATAAGTCAACCGGGAAGTCTCTACGATGTTCTGGTGCAGAGATATGTGATTTGTTACTTGGTTGCAAGGGTAAGCCCATGTTGTTGCTAGGCAGTTACCAGTGTGATACCAATAAGGCTGCTTGCTGTTCTGAGTCATACAAGCCAATAATGAAGTCTCTACGACATTGTGATCCTGAGATACGCATCTAAGTGATTTTAAATGGAAGTCAATGGGGTTTGGTTGCTAGGGTGCTCTAAATGGTTGCTAGGGCGTGGCTAAGTAGTTTCCATGATGATACTGGAAGACTGATTGCTCACCCAATTCAACAAGCCAACTCTCATGTCTGTAGGACATTCTGATCAGGAGATATCCATCTACATTTTGGTTGCTAGGGTGCACTAAATGGTTGCTAGGTTGTATGCAGTTGCAAGGATGTTAAAGTGATAGAGTGAAAGAAAGAATAAAAAGAGTGATGTAAAGATAGAAAAAGAAAGTGATGGAGTGATAGATAGAAAGTATGAGTGGTGGAGTGATAGTAAATAGATTGAATCCTCTAAAGGAGTTATTACAGGGAAAAGTTTTCACACCATGAATGGGAGTCAGTTTAAAATCAGTGCTGTTCGGAAATCCGATATGGGAACTCTGGAAGTCCGATCAGATAGAAAAGATATAGCAATCCGAGTTAGACCAGTCTGAAGGTCTGTGCCGTGTTTGGTGTTTGTAGCTTAAAAGCTCTAGGAGGAGTTAGAGTCAGAATCTTTAGTCTTGGAAGAATAATCATAAGTTTAAATAGAATATCAGTATGTTGGCTTTCTCAAGCAAACATAATTAAAAAATAAAAAATAAAAAGTGAATAGAAAATAAAGTGTATATATAGAAAACACAATAGGACAGTATATATATATATATATATATATATATATATATATATATATATATATATATATATATATATATGTATGTATGTACAATATACAAATACAAATCTGTTATTATACAGAAGCAAGGGAATATAATCTCAGAAGAGGTGTGATATGTTGGATAAATATAAGAAAGACTAAACTGTGTATCGCACATAATTATTGCTCAATGGGGCAGTTTTAACTGTTCATGAGATGGATAGCCTGAGGGAAAAAACTGTTCCGGTGCCTGACGGTTCTGGTGCTCAGAGCTCTGAAGCGTCGGCCAGAAGGCAACAGTTCAAAAAGGTAGTGGGCAGGGTGAGTGGGGTCCAGAGTAATTTTTCCAACCCTTTTCCTCACTCTGGAAGTGTATAGTTCTTGAAGGGGGGGGGGCAAACAATAATCCTCTCAGCATTCTGAACTGTCCTTTGTAGTCTTCTGATATCTGATTTCGTATCTGAACCAAACCAGACAGTTACTGAAGTGCAGAGGACAGACTCAATGACTGCTGAGTAGAACTGTATCAGCAGCTCCTGTGGCAGGTTGAACTTCCTTAACTGGTGAAGGAAGTACAACCTCTGATGGGCCTTTTTCACAATGGAGTCAATGTAGGTCTCCCACTTCAGGTCCTGTGAGATGGTAGTGCCCAGTAACCTGAATGACTCCACTGCTGCCACAGTGCTGTTTAAAATGGTGAGGGGGGTCAGTGTTGGGGTGTTCCTCCTAAAGTCCTCAATCATCTCCACCGTTTTGAGCGTGTTCAGCTCAAGGTTGTTTTGACTGCATCTCCCTTATGTATGCAGACTCATCGTCATCTCGGATGAGGCCGGTGACAGTAGTGTCATCTGCAAACTTCAGGAGCTTGACAGAGGGGTCCTTGGGAGTGCAGTCATTTTTATACAGGGAGAAGAGTAGTGGGGGAGCACACATCCCTGGCAGGCACCAGTGCTGGAAGTTAATTTCCCCTGTCTCACCAGCTGCTGCCTGTCCGTCAGAAAGCTGGTGATCCACTGACAGATAGACGTGGGAACAGAGAGCTGGTGTAATTTAGTCTGGAGAATAGCTGGGATGATGGTGTTGAAAGCTGAACTGAGGCCCACAAAAAAGATCCTTGCATATGTCCATGGTCTATGTAATGTACATTAAAAAGTATTCTATAACTTATAAATGAGATATAATTTGTACTGTGAAACATAAATACAACTAAGAATGTCTTAAACGCAGTAAATATTTGTTATTCAGATTTCAAAGAAATGTTTAATATCAGTAGTGTTAGTGGTTAGTGGAGTTAGTGGTGTTAGTGGTGTTAGTGGTGTTAGTTCACCCACAAAAGAAAATTCTCTCAACATTTACTCACTTTCAGGCCATCCCAGATGTGTATGACTTTCATTTTTCTGCTGAACACAAATGAAGATTTGTGAAGCTCCAAAAAGCACATAAAAGGCAGCATAAAGCATGGTTTAATATATGTCTTCTGAAGCGATGCAATCACTTTGGGTGAGAATCAGATCAATATTGAAGTTCTTTTTAATATAAATCTCCATTTTCACATTCTGAAAGTGAAAGTAAAAGTGAATATTTACAGTAAAAAAAAAAAAAAAAGGACTTAAATATTAAGTCCTATATTAAAAGACATATATTAAACCACTGGAGGCGTATTGATTACTTTATGCTGCCTTTTATGTGCTTTTTGGAGCCTCGATGTTTTGGTCACCATTAATTTGCATTGTATGGACCTACAGAGCTGAGATATTCTTTTTAAAAGCTTCATTTGTGCTCAGCAGAAGAAAGAAATTCATATCTGTGATGGCATGAGGGTGAGTAAATGATGAGAGAATTTTTATTTTTGGGTGAGTTATCCCTTAAAAAAAATAAAATAAAAAAAATTTATGAAAACTTTTTGGAAAACACTTTCATGAGTCTTAAAGTTATTTGCAGTGAGAGGACTGCAATAACCACATGGTAAGGGTGCTTACATTTCAATTACAAGGCCCTTTTGAAATATGAGTGGTTTTATAATGTTAATCAAATTAAAGCACAGTTAAAAATATACCTTAATAGGCTTGGCGATTATCTGATATAGATATCATTTATGTTTTTGTAATACATTCTTTATCGTCATTATCAACCAATCAATAATGATATTCATGAGTAGTATTACTGGTGTTAATGGAACACCACTGACAAAAGAACATGTTAGCCAATAATTATTATTTTTTTAATTAATTTTTATTTTATTTAGTTTGATCTTGTATAAAATGAAAAAGAAATTCATTAATATAGCACAGCACATTTAATATATGATTGAAGATTTTTATTTTTGATACATTTTGCAATATTCATATATTTACAAACTTCAGATATGTCCATTTGAAGTCAGTGGCTGCTATTTTTCCTTTATTTTGTAATATGTGACAGACAATAAAACTTAAAACCACCTCATCCACAGTGTAACAGTAACAATAGAGTCAGAAATCACTCATTCAATCATCAAAGGGTCAGTTCCTAACAACAAATGTGAGAGAAATAATAAATAAAACATAAATATGTACATTTAAATACAATAAATGTTGCTTTCAAAACAGACACAAGGGAGAGATACAACGGGGAATATATGAGAAAAGAAGAATATATTGGCAGAGGTCATTTCCCTTTGCTCTAGAGATCCCTCTCTACACTTTATCAAAATAATTGGAGCTGATGGGTTAAGGTTCACTTTTATTACCAGGACTAACATTTTGAGAAACTATGCATAATTAAGGGGTAGGTTTCCAGCATGTTAAGGGCTTGCTTTGGTTAACATGGAGTTCAGAAGTTGGCGCTGCGGTGTCTCTGTTCATTGATCCAGTCTCCGGGGTTAACGTCCATTTGCAGCATCTTCATGACCCATTTGTCCCGCCGTGCCCCGTCAATGAACTCATCCAGAGACAACTCCCCTGTGGACACAGAAAATTTCCATTTGAGCAGAAAGTAAAGCACATTCACAGTCCAGTAAAAATATGGATATATTGATAAACTTTAAATGAATGCAAGTTTTAACAAAGGACTAAAGCTGGGAACTTTTTTACCTAACCATTCAGTAATTGTTAACCTGCATAACTGATGAATCATAATAATATAAGTTTTACCATCTCCATTCTCGTCCATTAGCTCAAATATTCGGTCCACCACCTGATCTGGGGTCAGGAGGTTACACTCTTCATCAAGTTCACCATGGCAAGCTTTCTTTAGTCGGTAGATTGACTGTAAAATTAAGGCAAATGTTACGCAGTGTGCCAAATATAGGACAGACAAACAGTGTTTAATGTTTAGTCATGAGTGGCTTAGTTATAGTTTCTATCCTTTTAATATGTATTCAGATTACAGTTAAGATTGCATTTGTTCTTAATGCCTAGTTATGACCATACATGCAGAACAAATATGCGTTTCATCCCTTTTTCATCCCACTCAATGTTTGAGCCAGTCTTATAATTGTCTGACCAGGATGTTAAATGGAAAGGACACCAGGGATAAATACCTCCACAATCTCCTTTAGCTCAGTTTTGTCGATACAGCCACTCCCGTCCTTGTCGTACATTTTAAAAGTCCATTTCAGTTTGTGCTCAAGCTTTCCTCGCAGCACTAGATTCAAGGCCGCAACATATTCCAGAAAATCAATAGTGTTGTCCTATGAATCATGAAAGGAAATGAGACATGAAAGTGGAATTCTGTCCAGAAAATGATCTACCAAAACAAAGGTCTAGCCTTTTGCATTGACAAAGAGGCAATTTTCTTTCCTAAATCTGAAAATTGTAACAAATCTCATTGTTAGGTCTTATTGTTTCCATCCCTGTGGTAATACTTTTGAAAAGTGAAAGTTTTAAAGTGGGGAGTTACGTGGACGTTTTCAGTACAGGTACAGTTTGTAGAAATATGATAGTCTATTATTCTTTGTACAACAATATCTGTTATTTTTCTGGTACAAACATTAAAAGACTATTTTATTTGGGCTTTTTCCCATACGGAGCTGCACCTACAATTGTTGTCTATTCATACTTGAGACACTTTGTGTGCCTAAATGCATATGTGTGCAGTGACTGTTTTTTAACTTTTTTAATGTTCATGTGTGAAAGGCCAAATCTATGGTCTTTTTAACATTTGTACAGGAAAAAAGGAATATTCTGGTTAATCTCAATTGACAGCATTTGCATAATATTGATTACCAAAGAAAATAGATATATTTTTTGTCTCGTCCCTCCTTTTCTTTAAAAAGAGTTTAAAGGCAGAAATGTGAAGCTTATCATTTTATAAAAGCACTTGCATTAATACTTCTTTTAAAACCTGTGTATTATTTGAGCTGTAAAGTTGTTTAAATCATCATTTTTACAGTCATTTTAGGGTTTTAGTGTTTACAGGGTTACGTCGTCATGCAACGAAGTTATAAAATTGGCCATAACTTTACATAGAAAAGGTAAGTTAGCGATTTTATCACACTAAAATATTATGTCAACATTTATATTGTTTATGTATTGTGGCTATATTTTTGAAACAGTGAGTATTTTAACATTTATGGATTGGCCCCATTCACTTCCATTGTATCTCACTGTAACCCATATTTATACTTTTTTTTTTAAAGAAAATGAGTGAATGAGTCAAAATTAATTTTTGTGGTAATCAACATTATGCAACAAATGCTGTCGATTGAACTTAACTTGTATTGAACCTGAAATATTTCTTTAACAGTTTAAGAATAAACAAAAAAACAACTTCTTTAAGCTGATACTTAAGTATTTTCTACACAGTCTGCATTGTTAAAAACAGGCCTACATCTAGAGTTTTTTGGCAGGGAAACTCAAATTTAATCACTTACCCCATTTTTGTCAAAAGCTCGGAACATGTTTTCTATGTAATCTGCTGCTTCCTTGTTGCCAGTAACACCAAAGAAGCTCTTGAACTCATGCATGAAGAGTGTTCCGCTTGGGCATTCCACCACAAACTTTTTATACCACTCCTGAAGTTCAGCAACATCAATCTCTTTATCATCAGAGTCATCACTCAGCCGCTGACCCATCACGACAATGAACAACAAAAGCTTAGCCTCTCAACAAATAATGTCCATGATCACATCTGGCAGCCACACTTCCCTGGAGATATCCTTGATCCAAACATTCCAATAAAACTGATGATACAACACTAAAAATGTCAGCTTGAGAGGTGTGTAGGTACGAATGTATATCCTTTTTAAAAATAGCAAAATAATTGATGTTCAAAATTTCAGAATTTGATTTAGTCTTAACCAAATTGTGAAAGTAACCATGACCTTTCAACACAGATGCCCTACTGGCTCAGAATTCAGCACAAGGACTATTTTGGGTCACATGACTGCTAGGGATTATTCATATCAATCCATGTCTGAATCAATTAGCTTGAAACAAGATCAAGAGAAGCTTTGCTATTATTCATCATTTAGAACACTGAGCACTCTACTCTGGTTCAAGCGCTCCCCATGGATCTCAAATTGATGAACATGTCAGTAAATTAATCATGTCTCATTTACTATTTTTGCCCTGTTAAAATTAAAACTATTGTCCGGTTTTAGGCCATAAGATGTCAGAGGAAAAGCATTCTACAATTGAATCACTGCAAATCCTGGTAAAGTTTTTGGGGAAAAGGAAATTATGTATTATTGAAAATACACATGGAGATAAATCAAAGGATTAGGTGCATAACAGACTATTCACATGTAAGACACAGAGTTTGCGGCTTTAGGACAAAGAATGCTTATGCACTTAACAAAACACTTGAATGTTACATCAATCTTTGTTTTCAAGGAACCAAAAAATAATCCAATATATTGGTGGCATTCTAGTAACTATGACCAGTGTATCACGTAGACAATTAAAACCAATATACTCCTCTCGATCAATTTATCCTATGAATCATTCAGACAATCTAAGTCATAATCCATTCTGCCCTCTGCTCTTCCTATTTATAGTTTTTCAAAAATAGGATCTAGGAGAAGTCTGGCCTACTTCATGAGAATGGTGCATATACAGGTGCATCTCAATAAATTAGAATGTCGTGGAAAAGTTCATTTATTTCAGTAATTCAACTCAAATTGTGAAACTCGTGTATTAAATAAATTCAATGCACACAGACTGAAGTAGTTTAAGTCTTTGGTTCTTTTAATTGTGATGATTTTGGCTCACATTTAACAAAAACCCACCAATTCACTATCTCAAAAAATTAGAATATTTTGACATGCCAATCAGCTAATCAACTCAAAACACCTGCAAAGGTTTCCTGAGCCTTCAAAATGGTCTCTCAGTTTGGTTCACTAGGCTACACAATCATGGGGAAGACTGCTGATCTGACAGTTGTCCAGAAGACAATCATTGACACCCTTCACAAGGAGGGTAAGCCACAAACATTCATTGCCAAAGAAGCTGGCTGTTCACAGAGTGCTGTATCCAAGCATGTTAACAGAAAGTTGAGTGGAAGGAAAAAGTGTTGAAGAAAAAGATGCACAACCAACCGAGAGAACCGCAGCCTTATGATTGTCCAGCAAAATCGATTCAAGAATTTGGGTGAACTTCACAAGGAATGGACTGAGGCTGGGGTCAAGGCATCAAGAGCCACCACCCACAGACGTGTCAAGGAATTTGGCTACAGTTGTCGTATTCCTCTTGTTAAGCCACTCCTGAACCACAGACAACGTCAGAGGCGTCTTACCTGGGCTAAGGAGAAGAAGAACTGGACTGTTGCCCAGTGTTCCAAAGTCCTCTTTTTAGATGAGAGCAAGTTTTGTATTTCATTTGGAAACCAAGGTCCTAGAGTCTGGAGGAAGGGTAGAGAAGCTCATAGCACAAGTTGCTTGAAGTCCAGTGTTAAGTTTCCACAGTCTGTGATGATTTGGGGTGCAATGTCATCTGCTGGTGTTGGTCCATTGTGTTTTTTGAAAAGCAAAGTCACTACACCCGTTTACCAAGAAATTTTGGAGCACTTCATGTTTCCTTCTGATGACCAGCTTTTTAAAGATGCTGATTTCATTTTCCAGCAGGATTTGGCACCTGCCCACACTGCCAAAAGCACCAAAAGTTGGTTAAATGACCATGGTGTTGGTGTGCTTGACTGGCCAGCAAACTCACCAGACCTGAACCCCATAGAGAATCTATGGGGTATTGTCAAGAGGAAAATGAGAAACAAGAGACCAAAAAATGCAGATGAGCTGAAGGCCACTGTCAAAGAAACCTGGGCTTCCATACCACCACAGCAGTGCCACAAATTGATCACCTCCATGCCATGCCGAACTGAGGCAGTAATTAAAGCAAAAGGAGCCCCTACCAAGTATTGAGTACATATACAGTAAATGAACATACTTTCCAGAAGGCCAACAATTCACTAAAAATGTTTTTTTTTATTGGTCTTATGATGTATTCTAATTTTTTGAGATAGTGAATTGGTGGGTTTTTGTTAAATGTGAGCCAAAATCATCACAATTGCAAGAACCAAAGACTTAAACTTCTTCAGTCTGTGAGCATTGAATTTATTTAATACACGAGTTTCACAATTTGAGTTGAATTACTGAAATAAATGAACTTTTCCACGACATTCTAATTTATTGAGATGCACCTGTATCTGGATGTGTACCTCTCTGGACCATAGTAAAACTATAATAAAATAAGGTTCCATTTGTTAACATTAGTTAATGCATTAGGTATCATGAACTAACAATGAACAATATATTTAAACAGCATTTATTAATAATGGTTAATGGAATGGGTTCCTTTAATGGAAGCAAAAGTCAAGGTTACAGTGAGGCACTTCCAATATAAGTCAATGGGGCCAATTTTTGGAGGGTTTAAAAGAAATGTGGAGATTAGAATTTTACAAAAGCACTTGCTTTAAATATTCTGTTGAAAACTTGTGTGTTATTTGAGCTGCATTGTTGTTTGAATTGCCATTTATGAGGCGGACTACAAAATTACTGGGATTACAGGGTTTAAAAAAATGAGGGACGAGTTAAAATGTTTTTTTTGTTTTTTTTTGTTTTTTGGTTCATGTTAGTTCATAGTGTTAGTTCATAGTGCATTTACTAATGTTAACATAATTAACTAATTTTGAAAATGCATTAGTAACTGTTGAAATTAAAATTAACCAAGATTTACAAATGCTGTAAAAGTATTGTTCATTGTTATTCATCACAAATGTAGTAAACTAATGTTAACAAATGTAAAGTGTTCCCATACAAATTGTCTTCCAAGTGTTAACAAAAATAAAATGAATAAAAATCATCTGATCTTCATCTGGGCTAAAAATACCAAGGTTCCATTTTCAAATATGAATGACCCAGAAATAGATCAAGATCCTGTTCACAGTCACTATTTTGCCCTTTGAGAAACACACTTAAATCAGGTAGCTGGAAACAGTACACTGTAGGTTGGATCACAGCATTTGCAAAATTACAATCAAAATCTACTGTACAAGCTACAATGATGAGTTTGACCCTGTTAGTTCACAAGGCCATGATGTTGACAGTTGTGTAATAAGATAAGTTCTCCATCCATTTTCTACCTCAATGACAATGGACTACACAGGATATATTAATATAGGAATGCAATCATTACACTGATTATGGTATGATTATTCAATTCAATACTTTAAACAGTGGAAAATTGCCTGGCTAGTGCTCAAAGTGGTTGTGTAATGTGCTGTTTGACAATAAGACATTAAGTGACAATGAGACAGACTCAATTGTGTTGAAGTGTATTCCACTCAAAAAGTGTGTTAGTTTGTGTATAGTGTGCACACACAGTACAGTGTACAAAGTGTTTAGTCCGTGCTCTTTAAAGACCTATTCCAATGTGCTGACTACATACTTCAGGGGATAATCTCTTTTGGCCTGGAGGTATCAAGGCCACTCATTGCACAATTAATTAATGTTCTTATTTGATTAAAACCCAATACAATAACAATTACTGAGGACTTGTACACAACTTTAGTATTTGCAATGCAAAATAATGTTTTCAGCTGCAAATCATTAATATTAGCATTATTATTCATTTTAGCCATCATTTGCTTGTATTTTGCTTTTGTGTCATGCACAAAATGTTTTCCATGCACAAAGAAATCTTTCCCTGAGTTTTAATTACAATGCTTTTAATAACCAATTAAAGCTGAAAATGATTCCGTGAATTTTGGTGTCATTTTAACTGCAAATGAGGCAGAAATCAGTATTGACTGATGGGGAAATAAGCGCTCTGCCTCTGAACGGGCCTAATGAATAATTTCCAGTAATAAGTGGATAGTGGATTTTAATATCTTCAGTTTTAATGGACAGCTGAACAGTGCAGATTTTTGTTTGTGATGCAGGAGACACATGATAAATATATAAAATTATTAATCAGTGCTCTGATTTGATATGACACTAAATTTATTATTATGATACAAATATAGTCTTCGGAGATGTAATGATTAACATGGACAACAGGAGGAAGCACAAATTAATTTTTGTTGGAAACAAAGTCCTTTAGTTAGTCCCATAAGGGTGGGAAAAAAATGTGCAGTACTGACAGATGCCTCTAGGTGTCACTGTAACAGAGGCTAAAATTTCACACTGTGATTGGTCGGTTGGTCTTGTTCTTCTCTTTTTAGTTTGAAGACTTAATGACGGTTGATTTACACACAAAATATAGTTTATAATAGCTCATATATATATATATATATATATATATAAAGAGAAGAACAAGTCCAACCGACCAATCACAGTGTGAAATTTTAGCCTCTGTTACAGTATATATATATATATATATATATATATATATATATATATATATATATATATATATATATATATATATTTTTTTTTATTTAATTCAGAAGTTGCCTATTTTGTAGGATTAAACACCTCAAAATGAAACACCTCATTCATTCCTCCTTGTGGCAAACAAGAGTCGTATTTATGAAGGCACATCTTGCTCCAATAATAAAAAAAGATTAATAATAATGATCCTTATCACATTAGATTTTTTTATTTTATTTTATTTTAGGATAAGTACAGAGTGCTGCTGTTTTATTAGAGTATAATAAGTTACCTGAACAGAGATTAAAGGCTTATTAAATGTCTTTACTCCTCAGGAGTAATAAATAATAAATAAATAGATTATATATGGAAATTATAGATACAAATAATTTGTGGAATTCTATTCAGTGTATCACTGGAAAAATTCAATTGGTCAACTTGCCCCCAGATGGCTCCCTCTGACCTGGAGCAACTTACCCCTAACCTGGGGCAAATTGACCCAATGGATCACATTTTTTTAAAAGGCCAATTATTTGTGGTTTTCTGTCACAGAGTAATTTTCATAATATCAAGTGATAGCAGACACCTTGAATTAAAGGTAGCTCTTTTTATTTGACCTCTGTTTAATTTTTCCTTGTACAAGAGACAGCACAGGTAAAAATCAGCTCATTTTACCCCACTCTCCTCTACATGTTGTAAAATTGTATTTGTAACATATTCTGTTAGATTACTCAAGGTCAGTAAAGTAATCTAAATACTTTGGATTACTTCTTCAGCACTGGCAAATTTTTTCAAAGCATATACAGTATCTTTTAATTGTATATTTATTGAATTTATGTTTATAACTGTTTTCTGTTAAGCTGTAGAAAACATGCCTTAGATCTTCAATGATTTTATATCCACATTTTCACTCATAACAGTGTGAGAGCGACCTCTGTCAGCTTGCATGAATGTAACGCATCATAATAAAATGTTTCACTGCTGTTCAAGCGCTTCTCAGATGGCATTATTTATACAGATAAATATTTTCCAACTGAATAGACTATTAAATTAAACTAATGACAATAAAATGCAAAGTAATCTCTTCAGTAATCAAAATACTTTTTGAGTGTAACTGTACTCTGATTACCAACCATTTAACTGTAGTGGAATACAGTTACTTATATTTTCTATTTTAAATACTTCATCCTGTTACTTGTATTCCATTACTCCCCAACTCTGTTCATTTGTCTTTGTTGTGTTAACCAGTCAAGAACAAAATCGCAGCCCACCAGTTACACCGAAGTTCGAGAAAAAGAGACACATAGAACCACACAGGATCACATAGAAATGTTCAAAGAGTTTATTACAGAAATCATAGTAGAGGCACTACCTCACATATATAGGCACTGAACTAATGAACTGGACTTGCAATTGTGTGTCAACATATTTCAAGACAATTCAGATTTAAATCCAGAGCTTGTTAACATATATAGCCAGGTTCAAGTGAAGTTCTCTCTGCTAACATACAATAGGGGGTATAACAGGTGCCACAGATTTCACTCCACCAAAGTTAAAAGGATAGTTCACCCAAAAATGACAATTCTCTCATCATTTACTCACCCTCATGCCATCTCAGATGTGTATGACTTTCTTTCTTCTTCAGAACACAAACAGCAATTTTTAAACAAATGTATTAGCTCTGTAGGTCCATACAATGCAAGTGAATAGTGATCAGTCCTTTTTTTACTCTGAATCTCCACTTTAACATGTGAAAGTAAAACTAAAGGCACCACATGTGGCTTTCAGATGTAAAAGTAAAAGTGGAGATTTAGAGTAAAAAATGACTTAAATTTTGATCTATTTATCACCCACATCTAACATATTCTTTCTGAAGATACAGTTTCCTTTATGTGATGTTTGGAGCTATGTGGTGTGATCATCATTCACTTGCATTGTATGGACCTACAGAGCTGATTTATTCTTCTAAAAATCTTTGTGTTTTGCTGAAGAAAGAAAGTCATACACATTTGGAATGGCATGAGGGTGAGTAAATGATGAAAGAATGTAAAATTTTGGGTGAACTATCCCTTTAAGCTATTCTGGTGTGGCTTTATATATTGCTATCTGTCCTTCAACTTTAAAGGTGCTTTAAGTTATTTACCTGTAATACAAAAACATAAATAAAAAATAAATCCAAACTACCCGACTGATATCACAGAAATCACACCTGTCTTTGTGAAAGCCATAGGCTATGTAAACAGCAAAAATTACGCTTTTGTAATCGTAAAACTAGCCAATCAGAAACACTCTCTGTCCGTCAATCATTTTGCCCTGGTTTTGTGGACGCATCTTTGGAGGGCGGGGTTTTGGAGAGAGCGCGTGTAGAAGTTTGAAGTTAGCAAAACGGTGGAAGCTAGCAAAAATGGTAAAATCGCTTACAGCACCTTTAAGATATGTCAAAGTGTTATTTGCACAAAAGTTGCAGGCCATTTCTGAAGAAACTATTTTCTACACAATGTTTCAAATGTTATCTATTTTATACAGAGTTTCAATTAACAGCCATTAATAGCCTCAGCATGTTGTCTTGGCTTACAGAGGTACATGACTACATTACTCATAAACCAACAGATCTATGGTCCCTTAGTTCTTCAAACACTCATAGAATAAAGAATGTGGATAACAGTTACCTGCTTTTTCAAAGTGTTACAACAGAAATTGATTTAGTGCATGGTCGACAACAGTGTGCCTGTAAACAGCTTTCGCTGTGTAGATGGATGCACTGTAATCTCATGGGACTTTGTTAGTTCCCCTGGGCTGTCTGTGTGTCTCTGCTCATCTTCCTCAGT
Source organism: Myxocyprinus asiaticus (assembly GCF_019703515.2). Taxonomy (NCBI): domain Eukaryota; kingdom Metazoa; phylum Chordata; class Actinopteri; order Cypriniformes; family Catostomidae; genus Myxocyprinus; species Myxocyprinus asiaticus. The sequence continues at coordinate 27,392,680 of NC_059372.1, read as the reverse complement.
GTGAAACAATCCTTAATGCCAAAAGGGTTGCAATATTTCATAGATGAAAAAACATGAACTAAAATTGTATTTTCCGCTTAGGGCTAAAGCCAACACTTATCCATCTTCAGATTAGAGATAATGCAATGAGATAATGTGGATTTTCACTGATTTTTTATGGAGATTATATATGCCCAGAGTGTCGGCACTGCATGTTGAAGACTGTCAGAGGCCATCAGCTACCACTATTACACCACTATATGACAGCACAACATCATAAAGAAACAACAGACCATCAGCTCCTTGTATTATGGGCCTACATGTCAACCTGTCACCTCACAAATGAACAAAAATATACAGGTAAATCCACAAGACACTGGAGAAGCTGCATTAGTTCACCGACTCGGACTCGAAATTCACCACAGTATATTCAGATAACATGGAAAAACTTGAAAATTCACTGCAAAACAACTGCTACTTAGAGTTTAGGTGATCACTACACGGTGTTTAGTCTGAAGTGATTTACATACGAATAAGGGCAAAAGACAAATGCTTTTGAATATGTTTGTGTAAAAAAAACAAAGTCAAACAATTTGTATAATTTCCTAAAGTAAATGAAAGCACTGTGTCGAGGTTTGAACAGCATTCGCTTACCCTCTGAAATAAACAATTCGAGTAAAATATTTTGCACTTTTAGAAATTAGAATATGTGAATCCCCTAATTCAAAATACAAAAATAAAAAGTCTGTCATCATTTACTTACCCTCATGTTATTCCAAACTCCAAAGACTTACTTTCTTCCATGAAACACAAGAGATGTTAGGCAGAGTATTAGCCTCAGTCACCACTCACTCTCATTGCATCTTTTGCCATACAGTGAAATTGAAAGGTCACTGAGACTGTCAGTCCCTAACATTCAGCCTAACAATCTCCTTTTGTGTTCCTCAGTAGAAAGTCATCAGGGTGTGTAAATGACAGAATTTTAACTTCCCTTTAACATCTAACGACAGTGACTTTATAATAGTAATGATGTTTTTCATTACACAGAGGCAGCAAAAATGGGACACAAGCAAAAATACTCTCCAAGATGAGTCATGTTTCTTGTTGCAGAATTTGTAGAAAAGAAATAAATAGAGGTATTTTTCTTTCAGCATTATCTCTGTCCCTCAGATCATCTATTCACACATCGCCGACTCTGCCTTGCTAGTAGAGTGTTTCAAATGTGAACCACGGTGAAATTTAACCTCACATGAAACTTAAGTGAAAATGAACTCACTCTTTGAGCTAGTCTGCAGCAGAGCATAATCCAACACCAGTGACAAAAATAAAATAATAAAAATAACTGCTCATCTTCTGGTGTTGTTACATATCTTCCAGTCCTCTGTTGTTGTCTCAGAGAAGGCATGACTGTCATGGCTCCATACAGCCAGAAATATTCGTCCATCACGTTTGTATTTCCACTGTGACATGTTGCACAAGACCGCCGGCAGCAAGCACAATATCACAGTCATTAGGGAGGTGTAAATCGAAAAAAAAAAGGCTTGTTAAGTGAGTGTGTGTGTGGATTGTATGTGTTTGCTCCTTTGATCCTCATATTTGTGAGCAGGCATGTGTCATATTTAATATTGGATGCTTTTGTCATACACAGACAGAGCATTCAAAACCAATCCACACAACCAAACCAAACAAAGACACATATACACAAACAGCCATATGCACTTGCACAAAGGTTTCAAATATGAACATCTTATTTCACCCTCAGGCATCACATCGGCCAATAATGAAGGGTCACCGAAACATCTGAGAAAGTGCGCAATAAAAATTGTTTGTCGGTGTCACAACCCTTCTCTTTAGGGTTTCAAAAGTCTGCACCCAGACTGAAAATCTAGTATTCAAAATCTTATTTAAACTTGGATATAAACAGACAGTTTTAGGATTTTTAAAATTATTATTTAAAAAATCAAGAAGCGCTATGATGTAAAATAAAAAATAAATAAATAAATAAAAATAAAAACGTATCAAATAAGCACATTTGTTATGCTGATCTTTTGTAATGAAAAATGCTATTAAACTATAAAAAAGCAAAATAGCTGACTGAGACTTTTGAAATCCATTGTACACACATACCAGAAAAATCAAAGCCATACTGACCCTCAAATGGTGAGATGCACCTGATTTTAGTGCACCCAAACCTGTCATCCAAATTCCTGACATGCACAAGTTCTGTTTTCTGCATGCTAAATGAGCTCAGTGACCCGATACTCAGATGTCAGATCATCAGTGGAGGAATACAGGACCCCCAACAGGGCACCAGTGAACCAAGAATGAGGCATATGAGGTCTACGTCAAGGGTTTTATCTCATCAAAATTACAAGAAGTGAGTCCTCTGTCCTCCTCCATGTCCTCTGAGATCTCATCCAGTAAATGGGTCACTCAAAAACAGTTAACGTGTGTCTGTGCGGCTTGTATTGCAACTACAATGGCTAGATTTAATTAGTTCTTTCCCTGAAGAAATAGCTTCCAATTAAATATGACCCCAAAAGGCAGAAAACCATCACTTGTCGGTCCAGCTACTCACAGCATCATTTGAATTAGAGCTGCTGGGTAAAATAAAATTATAGTGCTTTTAACGTGCGTAACGATGTTGAAAATTTGCTTAGCTGACTTATAAAGTATTTACAAAATGGTAATATTTTAGTGTCAAGGTTTTCCACAGTGTACATTTAGAAAAGAACGCACTTTGTCAGATTCCCCCATGCCCCCATAGACTTCTATTGTAAGTACATTACTGTAAACCATTTTTACCTGTTTTTACAAACTGAGAAGTCAAAATTATTGTCTGTGGTAATTAACAGCATCTGTGGCTAATATTTATAGTGCTTAGCTTGTGTTTTACCCATAACATTCCTTTGACTGGCAAGATAATCCATGTAGTTTTTCATCTTTGCTGTCTCATGCTACAGTGTAGGCATTAGTGAGATAAGACAACATAGTCTGGTGACAACATGTAATAATTCAAACGAGATGGCGAAATCATACGATATGGTATGACATGGCTTGTACAAATAGGTATGACTTTTATTCCCATCAAGACCAACCAATCAACAAACAGAATTATAAATCGATTCAAAACAGGCATTTAATTTTAGCTAGCCTCCTATCGAACACTTTATTTTAAGATAGAAATGTATGTGAACAAATCTGGTTACTCATTTCTTGTTTATTTATGCAATAAAAATTACTGATGCCAACAACCTTTATTATGCTTCCCTTGTCTCGTTCAAAACTTGATGTTTTATTTCTTCCGTGGTACACTCAAATTGGGGATTAGACTTTATGGTTATAGGTTTAGATTAGGGGTTAAACTTAGGAAAGATTGCCATAAAATTGTTCGTTTCTTAATTACTTTTTCACTATAGCAGTAAAAGTTGTATGTTTTTGTATGAGCCAACTCATAAACAATTTCGCCATCTCATACTATTATTTAGAATTGTCATAAGACAAGTTGGATAAGAGTGCTCTCTTCACTCTTAACAACTCTAAATTTCACACGTGCATGGCTGTGAAGGTACAAAAACATACACACACACACACACACACACACGCATCCTCCCATTTCTAAATTCTCACACAGCACATCCTCTGTTTGTCTACAATGCAAAAAGTGCTAAACATGCTACCTCAGACCGGTGCTGTGGCAGCTTGGTGGATATGGCCCTAAGTTCCTCTTTAGTTTGCCAGAAAATTACCCTGCTTGGATACAGAAAAATATTGAACATTTCAAAGGCGTCTGGAGTGTTGTGTGTTTGCCTGCCTGTAAAGGTTTGCACATCTATATACTGGACAGTGGAGCCAAAAATTAATTGGAAACATTAGCCACACTTAAAAATGTATGAATGTCTTTGCATTATAAAACAAACAAACAAATACTTCTCAAGCAAAAATTAAGTTTGTTAGGTTTTAAATTATAAAACAATATTTTGTTCAAAATTAAGACAAAACTATTTGGAGACTTTCTGGTTGTCAAACATTACTGGATCCACTGTCAATGTGATGAACTACTCCATCGATTACTCTGCTAGGACACCTGTGTGAACTAAAAATCACATTGACACCAGTTGGTTAAAAGTAATAGCAAAAATGGCTAACATAAGTGAAGTTAGTTCTGAAAAAAATAAAAAAAATAAATGCATACATCATTCGTTGGCCGCTTGCTTTTATATTTTGTTATCTAATGCAATGACATTCAGGTATTTTAAGTCTGGCTTACTGTAAGTGTCCAAATGCATTTTTGGCCACTATATTTATTATGGTATATATATAAATAAATATTTATTAATTGTATATATACTGTATATTAATATAGCTAGATTAATTATATATATATAAATAAATTTTTTTTTGCTTGTCTTAGATCTCCAGTCCAAGAGTCTTCTGTCCAAGCTCCAGTAGACTGTCTCCACTATTCAAAGTATAAAGCTGATGCATCTCTGTAGGAAAAGTCTGTGAATGTGTCCAAGAGACATACAGGTCAGCTTGGCTTGTTTGTTTGTCTGTGTGCTTGCAGAGCATGTGCTCTGAACAGTACAACATGTGAGGATGAAGTGATGTATTTGTTCATTGAAGTGTGTATGTGTCAGACAGTTTCTTTGAGACAGAGGGCTTCTACAGCGTTGCTCGGACCCTGGGAGACCCCTCCGATGAGGAACAGCATGTTCGGCGTCTGAATGGAGGCACAGGAGCAGCGAGGGGTGGGTAACGGGGCCACGGCCTCCCATCTTCTCTTCAGCTGGTTATAACTCTCCACTGAAGCCAGCGGGGACGGTTGGTTACCTGACAGCAAGCAAATCAAAACAGAACAAATCATAAGGATTTCTACAACTAAGAGCAGACAAAAACAAAGATATGCACTTAAGATTGATGCAGATGAGTTCTCAAAACATTTTGATGTTAACACAGTTTCCGAGTTAAGGGTGCACTCAGTAAAATTTGTGTAGATGATGAATCACACAAATAAGTTCTCAGTTACCGATGCCATTGTAAAAATTGACTATTTGCAGTAAGCCATGATTGATTTATTCTGGGAGTGAAAGCATACAATTACTGGCAATTATTGAGATAAAGCAACTAATATCTGGCTAGTCATATGATCTCAACATGAAGGTGCGGAATATAAAGCAGCTTTTTCTCCAAGACTGATATGCATCTTCAACTCAAAAATACTATTCTAGTATAAATATTTCTTTCTGTTTAAAACTGTAGCAATTAGCAAAACATTCACTGAGTGCATCTTTAAAGGGATATGGAAGACCATTTTAACTTACATTTGGGACAATCAACAAGCAAACAATACTATAGCCTAATATTTAGAAATTATAGTAACATACTATTTATTCATGCCAAGTCACATCAAAGTGTCAAGTTTATACATTTATAATACAATAATTTACTGCCATACAAAGGCAAATGCAGTAACTACACATTTTATTAATAATGTGTTATGACCGAAATCTTAGACTATGATCTGTCCTGTGACAGACAGGTTTGACATAACTATGCTAAGATTGAGACAACATTTGACTGGACAATCAAAATGTCTGAAGTCATTTAATGTTGAACAGTGTTACTTTAAAAATGTGCCTTACAAACTATTTGATCTCATATTTTTTACTACTTGTATTGTTTTATGTATCTACTGTCAATTATTTCCTCCCCTGCCTCTGTTATGAATGTATGACAATTGCATGAAAATTTAACAATGGCTTATCTTGATATAAACCAGGAAATATATATTTATTCTTTTCAATTGACATTTAAATATTTAAATAACTTTAAAAATTCTGTCTTTATTTAGATAATTTCAGTTAATTACACCTCAAACAAACCAAAAAGATCTTCATCTCCCAGCCGACAAATGTCAAAGTCAAGATAAAATATTTTCAGCATCACATTAAGGATTAAATATTTTGGACGAGTTTGAAGGTTTCACAGTGTGAATATATGAGCTGGATTTACTGGCAGGTGAGCAGAGAGCATAGTCATATCATTAAACAGCCTCTCCAGCCATTCAAACAACACGACACGCTCTCAACATTAACACACATCAACTGCAGCTCTCTCAATCTCACAACACATACACTGCGGCTGTTTCTTGCAGATGAAGCACTTGCCACCTGGTGAGTTTTGGGACTAAAGCAGGTTTGAACAGGTGGCGCCATGCAGATTTCTTCAAATTATGTAACTCACACAGATTCTGTGGCTTATGCCTCAACAGAAAATGTTCCTCTAATGTTGCAAAAATAAACAAATAAATAAAAGCAGGGTGTCCTTGGTAAGTTAGAATACAGTCCTGGCTTAAAAGGATAGTTCACCCAAACACAAAAGTCTGTCATCATTTACTTACCCTCAAGTTGTTCCAAACCCCTTTCTTTTTTTCGTGAAACACAAAAGGCGGAATGTTTGGTACTGACTGCCTCAGTTTAAAATTTCCTTTTGTTTTCAAAGTTGTATGGATTTGGAACAACATAAGGGTGAATAAATGATGAAAAACGTAAAATTTTTGGGTGAAATTACTAAGTTCAAGCATGAAACTCTAAATGGTGTATGCTGATAGGTCCTTTGACATGTAATCGGGTAGCCAATCAAGTGTGTACTCTCTCTTTGCCTAACCTTAATTTGCTCAGCTTGCAAGTAAGCCGGTTTCACTGCAGCGCGCTGCAAGAGTATTCTCTAAAAACCCTCCACCTCCCCAGCTCCACAGTCTAGATTTGCTACATGGGGATTGTATTTACAGTTGTGCTCAAACGTTTGCATACCCTTGGAGAATTGGTAATATATGTACCATTTTTAAAGAAAACATGAGCGAGCAGGCAAAACACATTTCTTTTATTTCTTATGGGATTCATATTCAACTGTAGGATATAACAGAATGGCACAATCATAAAACAAAACATGGCAACAAAGAAAAAAATGAAATGACCCCTGTTCAAAAGTCTTCATACCCTTAGTTCTTAAAACTGTATATTGCCCCCTTTAGCATCAATGAGAGCGTGCAGTCTTTTGTAATAGTTGCCCATTCGTCTTGGCAAAATGCCTCCAGGTCATGCAAAGTCTTTGGTCGTCTTGCATGAACTGCACTTTTGAGATCTCCCCAGAGTGGCTCGATGATATTAAGGTCAGGAGACTGTGATGGCCACTCCAGAACCTTCACCTCTTTCTGCTGTAACCACTGGAGGGTCAACTTGGCCTTGTGCTTAGGGTCATTGTCGTGCTGGAAAGTCCAAGAGTGTCCCATGCGCAGCTTTCGTGCAGAAGAATGCAAATTGTCTGCCAGTATTTTCTGATAACATGCTGCATTCATCTTGCCATAAATTTTCACAAGATTCCCCGTGCCTTTAGAGCTCACACACCCCCAAAACATCAGTGAGCCACCACCATGCTTCACAGTGGGGATGGTATTCTTTTCACTATAGGCCTTGTTGACCCCTCTCCAAACATAGCGCTTATGGTTGTGACCATAAAGCTCTATTTTGGTCTTGTCACTCCAAATTACAGTGTGCCAGAAGCTGTGAGGCGTGTCAAGGTGTTGTCGGGCATATTGTAACTGGGCTTTTTTGTGGCATTGGCACAGTAAAGGCATCTTTCTGGCAACTCGACCATGCAGCTCATTTTTGTTCCAAGTATCGTCGTATTGTGCTTCTTGAAACAACCACACCATCTTTTTCCAGAGCTGCCTGTTTTTCTCCTGAGGTTACCTGTGGGTTTTTCTTTGTATCCCAAACAATTCTTCTGGCAGTTGTGTCTGAAATCTTTCTTGGTCTACCTGACCTTGGCTTGGTATCAAGAGATCCCTGAATTTTCCACTTCTTAATAAGTGATTGAACAGGACTGACTGGCATTTTCAAGGCTTTGGATATATTTTTATATCCTTTTACCTCTTTATAAAGTTCCATTACCTTGTTATGCAGGTCTTTTGACAGTTCTTTTCTGCTCCCCATGGCTCAGTATCTAGCCTGCTCAGTGCATCCATGTGAGAGTTAACAAACTCATTGACTATTTATACACAGACACTAATTGCAATTTAAAAAGCTACAGGTGTGGGAAATGAACCTTTAATTGCCATTTAAACCTGTGTGTGTCACCTTGTGTGTCTGTAACAAGGCCAAACATTCAAGGGTATGTAAACTTTTGATCAGGGCCATTTGGGTGATTTCTGTTATCATTATGATTTAAAAAGGAGCCAAACAACTATGTGATAATAAATGGCTTCATATGATCACTATCCTTATATAAAATATTTTTTTTTTTGCATGATCAGTCATATTTTCAAAATCAATGCCATATATATATATATATATATATATATATATATTTTATTTTTTTTTTTTTTTTGCCTTTTCTGAGGGAGTGCCCCCCACTACCTCAGTATGAGCTCAGTTCAATGAATCCTTCTATTAATAAAAAAATATATATATTTTTAAAATATATAAATAACTACTAAAAAAGAAGTTGATATAAAGATCTAATGCAATATCTTGTGATAATATATGCAATATGAGAGATTTATAAACAATTATAATGGGCCGGTCATTTCTGACAAAAGTGTTAGAACAAAACGAACACAGCACAATGGTTAAGCACACAAGATGCAAGATTCTTAAATCATGCTATGAAAACATGGATCATCAAGGTTTTCCACACACTTGTTGTGTCCATATCAGCTCAACTGTGTTTTAAGCAAAAGGGGGAGATACAAAATACTAAGAAATTCTAAAATTCGTGTAAATTTTTCAATCCAACTTTTCACTCAAGTTGTCATGTAATTCATAATAATTTTTTTTATTAAGTAAGGAAAGAATGCAAAACAGAAGCATTTTTAGTAGCAGTCTCTAAATACTAATTTTTTTTTTTTTATTAAGGAAAGAATGCAAAACAGAAGCATTTTTAGTAGCAGTCTCTAAATACTGTACATAAAACATAAATCTAAATCATAGCACTAAGTGTAAATGTTAAATCTTTACATACAGCTTGATATTCAACACTTCTGGGCAGCGGCAACCAATTACAAAATAATCTAAACCAAACATAACTGGCAACCATCAACCAAAACCAAAGTAATTACCTATAAGATTTATTGAAAAATATAACACAAAGCAAGCTTCATATTCCCTTATCTTGTGGTGTAGTTTAAGAAGAAAATAAGAAACATAATTTATAGTTGGCAACGATAAGGGTAGCAGCGAAACAGTAATATGGAATCAGTCGAATATGACAAGCAAAGCAGCTGTAAATGAACCCTAATTAACCCCTAGTACATTTCCCCATGGTAATCCCAGAACCAATGACTATCTATGGGCATAATTGAGCACAGAGGCCAGAGATGATACAGGGACGAATCATGGGGAGAGCAATTTACAGAACATCATCTCCTATGTGGACCTAATAGCAGCCATTCATTCTGGACAGACATGAGGAGCACGAGGGAATGAAGTACCTCCTCTAGCTATGTCATTGTCATGAAGGTCCAACATGCCAGTTTAACAGAAGAATACAAGAAAAAGGAGAGGAGAAAAGTGAACCACCACTGAAAGAGACACAAAAGCTCTGTTCCAAAACCTAATGAGCTTTCTGCCTACTGTCTATGTAGGCAGCTGCTTATAGAATCAGGCAGAACATATAGTATACTATTTGTAAGGCTACATTGGTTAGCATTTCTCATATAAACATCCTGTATTCTTATAAAAATACCCAAACCGCATAAAAAACAGTGACAAACCATCAAAGTAATAGTGTATTAATTGGATTTATGTTTTTTCAATTAAAGCATTTCTAAGTGTGTTCTTTTAAGCTGTAAAAAAAAATATTTAATTCCTCTCTTCAACTCCCAAGGGGAAGTTCCTCAAAGACATCATATAGCCTACACTTTTTCACTTGTAACAGAGTGAAAGTGTCCTCTGTCTGCTTGTATGAATGTACCACATCATAAGAAAGTGTTTAACCGCTGTTCAAACACCCTTCAGTTTTATATGGATAAATGCTAATAAAATGCTATATCTAACCCTTACGTCAAAATCAAAATCAAATCACTTTTATTGTCACACAACCATATGCACAAGTGCAACAGTGGGTGAAAGTCTTTGGTGCAGTTCCGGGCAACATAGCAGTCATGACAGTGATGAGACATATACCAATTTACAATAAACATCAGATTTACACAACACAATTTACATATCTAATATACACTTAATTACACAACACAATAATAATATGAAATGTACAGTATACAATACACAATATAGAATACACATGTAGGGCTTTACTGGTTGTTTAAATCAGTTTTACTATCAGAAATAATTAATAATTATCAAAGATAATTATTAATTATTAAAATCAACAGAACATTGATGAGAATCAATGTTAGCTTTTTTAATCCTTTAAATCAACAATTATCAAAGATAATCGTTAATTGTTAACATCGATGAAACATTAATTAAAATTAACACTAGCTTATTGATCATTCAAATTCAACAATCATCAAAGATAATTATCAATGATCAAAAATCGATAGAATATTAATAAGGATTAACATTGACGGGGCACCACCCTGGAATCAGGGACTAATAACCAGATAGTAAAACAGTCTCAATATTAGATTGTTTTCTTAGGAAAATCGACATTCAAAGAATATCGATTTTCGGGAAAAAGTCTTGAATCCGAGCACTGACATCCCGTCAGCATGACACAGGCGTATGCAAAACAAACCAAAACACTTCTCTTTGTAATATAAACAAAGTTTATTTATGCAGTAATATCAATTAATAATTAATACAATGCAGTCAATAAACTTCCGACTTACAACTACAAACTAAACAGTGATATGATTAGATATGGAAACTAAAATAATCCTATAACACATAAGGTGTGTGTGTGACAGTGTGTGTGTGTGTGTAAGGAGGGACGTGCACAAAATGGCAGACGTGACTCTCGTGGAGAGTATGTCACGCGAGACTTCCGGCCAGGGAATATGACCGCGAATGGGGGCGGAGAGAAACCAGTCAATGGCGTCTACCAGTTACCGCGTATATTCGCTTGTACGATAGTTTAGGGACAAAGCTGGGCTTTAGCATTAAGCTATCTAGGAGCCAAAAATGTGTGCCAGAATGTTTGTGAGGGGTCGCGTGCGTGTATGTGTGTGTGTGTGTGGTTAGTACGAGAGAGAGAGAGAAGTGTGTGGTTAGTACGAGAGAGAGAGAAGTGACGGCCCTAAAGCCGATTTCACGATCGTGGGAGAGAAAGTAGCTGTTAGTTCATCGCTCAGAGATGCGGTGGACGGTTCGTAAACAGTCCCGCATTCTTTGACTCTTTAATGGCTGAACTCAGTTTACCTGTCTCACCCGCGATGGTGAAATTGCACAACAGTCCAATTTGGTTGGACCACAATACAGCAAAACAAATTCGTGATATTAATATCCTGATTATTAATAATGAGCGGACATGGCGGTCCGTAAACTGTACAAGCAAAAAACCTTGAAACACAAGAATAACACACTATAATATTCTATCTCTGCCCAGATGTAAACCTCTTACTTGAATCGCATGAGGACACAGGTAGAATGTGTTTTCCTCTGTCCTTTAACTCCGACCCGGTTCCTTGAGGCTCGGGTGATGACGGGAGGCCGTTTCCTCGCTCTGTTGGCGGGCACGGTTGTTGATTCTCGGCAGGCTGGCGGAGAACTCAGAAATGTTGACTTGATTGAAGATGGAAGAGAAATCTTTAATCTCTTCACTTCTGCAGGCAAACGGATGAAGATGTGGATTGCTCGGTGGTCTCCTTCGGATCCGTTAGAGGGTTCGGTTGAACACAGAGTAATCTCAACTCGTCCAACGAGATGGAGATTGTATGGCCACAGTTTCAAGTCAGACGTTACTTCCTTGTGCCACGAGGTTGCACCTGAGAGCAGCGATGAGCTGCGTCTACACACTGCAAACAAAGTTGCTGGAAGCAAATCCCGGAAGCATTTCAGAGGTATTTCTACTCCTGATGATGTCATGGTTTGAGGGACACTCTGTTGTGTGCCTCATCCAATAGGAGTTGAGAGTTCGATCCTTTAGTGAGCAAGGCTTCATGGGATTTGTAGTCTGTTTTGGACTCCCTTTGTTTGATTTTGGCACGATTTTTATCAGTAAGATTTACGACTTGGTGTGTGGGGGCTGAGTTAGGTTTTACGACTGTGTAAGGCCTGCCTTTGTCTTCTATCTGAATACATGAGGCCCAACACACATACATACAATATAGAATACACATACAATAAAAATAGTATATATAGTATATATAAAATATACAGTAGGTTGTATTGTACTGTATTGAAATTCAGGCTGTCGGTTGATAGTCAGTTGCCAGTGTGTTGTTAAGAGAGAATATAATTTATGACAGTCCAGTGTGAGATAATATGATTAATAAAGTGCCGTGCTGATGTATATTGATCATGAGAGGTCAAGAGTTCAAAAGTCTGATTGCTTGGGGGAAGAAGCTGTCATGGAGTCGGCTGGTGCGGGTCCTGATGCTGCAATACCGCCTGCCTGATGGTAGCAGTGAGAGCAGCCCATGGCTCGGGTGGCTGGAGCCTCTGATGATCCTCTGAGCTTTTTTCACACACCGCCTGGTATATATGTGGTATATATGATGATGTGTCTGGCAGTTCGCACCACCCTTTGCAGGGCTTTGCGTTTGTGGGCGGTGATATTGCTGTACCAGGCAGAGATACAGCCAGTCAGGATGCTCTCTACAGTGCTGGTGTAGAACTGTGTGAGGATGTGGTGGTTCATTCCAAATTTTCTCAGCCATCTCAGGAAGAAGAGGCACTGAAGAGCCTTCTTCACAATGGCTTCAGTGTGGATGGATCATGTGAGTTCCTCTGTGATGTGGACACAGAGGGACTTGAAGCTGCTGACTCTCTCCACCTGTGCTCCATTGATGGTGATGGGGCTGTGTTCTCTGTCTTTTCTCCTTAAGTCCACCACAAGCTCCTTGGTCTTGCTGACGTTTAGGGAGAGGTTGTGCTCCTGACACCAGCACGTCAGAGTGTGCACCTCCTCTCTGTAGGCTGTTTCATTATTGTCAGTGATCAGACCTACCACCATTGTATCATCAGCAAACTTAATGATGGCTTTGGAGCTGTGTGTTGCTACACAGTAATGTGTGTACAAGGAATACAAAAGTGGGCTGAGAACACAGCCCTGCGGGGCTCCAGCGTTGAGGTTCAGTGATGAGGAGATGTTGCTGCTCATTCTAACCACCTGGCATCTGCTTGACAGGAAGTCCAGGATCCAGCTGCACAGCGAGCTGTTTAAGCCCAGAGCCCGGAGTTTCACATCAAGCTTGGAGGGCACTATGGTGTTGAATGCTGAGCTGTAGTCTACAAACAGCATTCTCACATAAGTGTTCCTTTTTTCCAGGTGGGAGAGAGCAGTGTGTAGTGTAGATGCAATGGCATCATCAGTGGAGCGGTTGTTGCGGTAAGCAAACTGCAGTGAGTCCAGTGAGGGAGGCAGCACAGAGCAGATATAATCTCTGATTAGTCTCTCAAAGCATTTGCTGATGATGGGGGTCAGAGCAACAGGATGCCAGTCATTTAAGCAAGTGATTTTGGATTGCTTTGGTACAAGCACAATGGTGGACGTTTTGAAGCATGTGGGGACTACAGACAAGGAGAGGGAAAGGTTGAAAATGTCCGTAAAAACACCAGCCAGTTGGTTTGTGCACGCTCTGATGATGCAGCCCAGAATGCTGTCTGGACCCGCGGCTTTACGGATATTCACCCGTCGGAAGGATCGGAGTGAGTGAAGGAGAGTGAACTAACCTCTGTAGCTTTGGCCACGAGAGCTCTCTCCGCGAGGGTGGTGTTATTTCCCTTGAAACGAGCATAAAACTTATTTAGCTCATCCGGGAGAGAGGCAGTGGTGTTCACGGCGGAGTTTTTATTCCCTTTGTAGTCCGTGATGATATTATTTCCCTGCCACATGCTTCTAGAGTCGGTGGTGTTGAACTGTCCTTCAATCTTGTCCCTGTACTGGCGTTTGGCTGCTCTGATAGTTTTGCGGAGGGCATAACTGGCTTGTTTATGCTCCTCTGTGTTCCCGGAATTAAAAGTGGAGGTCCGCGCATTAAGTGCCGCGCGAACATTGCTATTAACCCATGGTTTCTGGTTGGGGTAGATCCGTATTGTTTTGGTCGGAACAATGTCCTCTATGCACTTTCTGATGAAACACGTTACGCTGTCAGCGTAAACCTCGATGTCATCATCAGAGGCGGATCGGAACATCTCCCAGTCCATGTGATCAAAACAGTCTTGTAGTGTAGAATCTGACTGGTCTGACCAGCACTGGATCATTCTGAGGGTGGGTGCTTCCAGTTTCAGTTTTTGCCTGTAAGCAGGCAGAAGGAGAACGGAAGAGTGGTCTGATTGGCCAAATGGTGGGCGGGGGAGGGATTTGTAGCCATCCCAGAAGGGAGAGTAGTAATGGTCCAAAATCCGGTCCCCTCGTGTGTTGAAACTGATATGTTTGTGGTATTTTGGTGCGATTGATTTGAAATTGGCTTTGTTAAAGTCCCCGGTCACAATGAACATGGCCTCAGGGTGCGCGGTCTCCTGCTTACTTATACTCCCATACAATTCCTTGAGTGCCTGGTCTGTGTCGGCTTGTGGGGGGATGTACACAGCAGTGATAATGACCGCTGTGAATTCCCTCGGCAGCCAGAATGGCCGACACAGAAGCATGAGAAATTCCAGATCAGGAGAGCAGAAAGACTTGATAGAATGTACGTTCCTCTGATCACACCAGGATATGTTGATCATAAAACATACACCACCACCTCTGCTTTTACCTGAGAGGTCTTTCGCTCTGCCAGCTTGGTGCACGGAGGACCCCGCGGGTTCGATGGCTGAGTCTGAAATCTCCGCAGACATCCATGTTTCTGTAAGGCAGATAATGCAGCAGTCCCTCGTCTATCATTGGAAAAAGATCCGCGCTCTCAACTCGCAGAGCTTGTTGTCCAGAGATTGAACATTTGCCAGTAGAATACTGGGTAGCAGGGGTTGATTTGCACGATGTCTTACTCTGATGAGAACGCCGGCTATATTTCCCCTTTTCCTTCTGTGTTTCCGCAGCCGGGCAGCCCAGACAAAGGGCTCCGCTGGCGTGTTTGTAAACGGCTGGTCGGCATTGAGGAATTTGAAGTCCGGTTTTCGGTGTGCAATTGCAGAACCAATGTCCAAAAGTGTTTGTCTATCATATACAATAATAATACATGCACCTGCATGCATGATTATATTTTTATTATGATAAAGAAAATCCAAGTTAGATCATATTGTTTTTTTCTCTAGTAAGACAAAAATCAAAATGCAAAAATCTTATTCTTAATGAGAATCTTTGCATTGTTTTCCTGTAAAAATATAAAAAAATCCTTAAAACAAGATACATTTACTTATACTGTATTTAGGCTTTTAGCAGATAAGCCATTTTTAATAGTGCTGTCTGTCGATTACATTTTTTTAATCGTGATTAATCACATAATTTTTTGTAGTCAATCGCAATTAATCCCAGATTTTTAAAGTGCTAAGATTTGGCACTTATATACAGTATATACTGTATATATATATATATATATATATATATATATATATATATATATGTACTTATTTTCCTCTCGAAATGCATTTATTTCCATCTTAGGAAAGAAAACAAAACAATATGTAATGATATAATGCTTTTTTAACATTTTCCAAACAAAGCCTTGCACAGTATAAAGATAGAAATGCACTAAAATAGCACCAATTCAAGTAATGCATTTTCATTGCAATGGACATTAAATCTCTTAAACTCTCATCCTCCACAATATTAATGCCGGTAGACTGTGGCTATTTGCTTTGCTACAACAATTGTGAAGCTGCGTTCATGATTTGTGTCAGGGCGTCAATGTCAGCGTCAAGCGTCGCTTTGAACTCCACATGAAAAGCGATTGCAGACAAAAACATTTCATTCTACATTTTGGTGATAGCTAAGACTTGACGTACTTCTGTGGTAATTAAAATGCACATCACTTAGGCTGAAAAATACTTAATTTCTGTCACAAGTCCCATCTAGGCTTGTTTTGTACAAATAGCGTTAAGAGCTCCTTTCTCCATAATTTTAACAGTGACACTGAATCACTGCTGTGTGTGTTGTGAAGTGTGCATCATTGTAATGACTCACTGCAGACACACTGCAAAGGTTCCGCCCTTAAAACAAGTGTTTTTGTTGGTTTATGCTGTATTAACGGTAAATGTATTAATTGCGATTATAAAAAATTTATGTATTAAACTTTTTCAATTAATCTGATAGCTCTTATTTTTAACATAAGTTTATTTTGTCTTTCTGTACTGGCATTTTTTTCCACTTGTTATTAACTTGTTTATAGTCAAAACAAGTGAAAAAAAAACCTGCCAGAGCTGAAGTAATAATCAAAAGTATTTAGATTACATTACTGATTTTAAGTAATCTAATGGAATATGTTACACATTAAATTTTACAGCATATATTCTGTAATCTGTAGTGGAATACATTTTTAAAGTAACCCTCCCAACCCTGCAAGTGAACTGGTTTAATTCTACAAGCGGGGTATAATCTAACTTCATTTCGTACCAAGCAATTGTAACACGACAGCCTTAAAGGGATAGCTTACCCAGAAATCCGCATCATTTACTCACCCTGAAGTTTGTTTCAAACCCAAATTATTTTCTTCTGTGGAACGCAAAAGAGATTTTAGGCAGAATGACAACCTCAGTCACCATTTACTTACAATGCATTTCTTCTCCCATTCAATAAACATGAATGATGACTGAGGCTGTCATTCTGCCTAAAATCTCTTGTGTTTCACAGAAGAATGTCATATGGGTTTGGAACAACATGAGAGTGAGTAAATGATTACATATTTTAATTTTATTTTTGGGGGAGCTATCCCTTTAGAATGCCTCCATAAGCAGCTAGCTCACTAGGTTTTGGAGCAGAGCAATAAATGGTAGTTCTGCAACAGATAAAAAGATGCAGGAAAGTGAACAGCAACAGCAGAGACTCTAAAAACAGGGGAAGGAAGAGACACACTTGAACGAGCAAGTATACAAGACGAGAGGGGGAGACAGTGTAAAAAGAAGTAACAACAACTAAGAGAGGATAGAGAGAGCAGGTGAAGGGCTTAAATGTGACACACTGAGAGCAACCTGCCCTCAGTTCTCATACTCTATGAATTATAAAGAGAAGCTCAGCCCAAGAACACACACATCACAATCCTCCATTGGCTCATATGATGCATGAAATGATTTCTATTTCTAGACATTTCTAGGGAAAAGATTAAATGAAAATGTGCCATGTATAATCTGCAACGCTTTGCCCTAAATATTATTTTTTGGGAAGAGGAAGACATTTTTCGCCCACTCTTTGAGCTGACATTTATTGAAGGAATCTCTCTTTCTCTCTCTCTCTCTCTCTCTAGTAAGGCAGTGTTTGAGCCAGATATTCAGAGCCTTTACCAATCGTGTCTTCACTGGAGTGTAAACACCCATACGAACAAATCATTTAGTTCACACTGTATGCCATTCTTGGGTAACTGTTGTTGGGTAATACCACAGGTAGTTTACAATGAAGTTAAAGGAATAATTCACCCAAAACTGAAAATTATTTACTTTTACTTACTCAACCTCATGTTGTTCTAAACCTGTATGACTTTCTTTTTTCCACGGAACACAAATAGAAAATTCTGAAGAATGCACTGGTTGCTCTTTTCTATACAATTACAGTGACTGGGGACTAAGGCTTTCAAGCTTCAGAAAAGGATGCAAAATATAAAAGTGGTCCACACGTCAATATTTCAAGTCTTCTGAAGTCATATGAGAGCTTTGGGGAAAAACAGACCACAATTTAAAGGGCAAAAATGAAAATTCTGTCATTATGTACCTCAATTCCAAACCTATATATGAGTTTATTTAATTTTTTTGTGGAGCATGAAAAGAGTTGTTAGGAAGTCTATAAACCTCAGTCACCATTCACATTCATTGTATAGAAAAAAATTAAAAGTGAATGGTGACTGAGGCTAACGTTCTGCCTAACATCTCTTTTTGTGTTCCATGTAAGAAAGAAAGTCATACAGGTTTGGAAAAACATGAGGGTGAGTAAATTAGGACAGAATTTTCATTTTTGGGTGAACTATCCCTTTAACTGTAATTCTACAGCTTTCCTATTAAATTTTAATTCTGCTTAGGAATGAAACAAATGCATAAGGGACATGTTTAGGATATGCTCATGTACTGTACCTCCTCTGCAATATAGCAGGGGAAAAAATCAATAACAATTAAGCCTATTGCTTCTTAAAGTAGGGTCACAGAGTTCACAAAGTTTTTCAGAAGTGGTTTGTAGTTATTGTGTCCAATGAGGTAGATTCTTGTTGCTAGGTGACATTAACGCACAACACTTACTCATGCTGCACATAAAGAGCTGACATAATGAATCTACTTGCTTTATATAGTTTTTGCCGCAGGTTGTTATGAAAAATGACAATCCTTGCACTGCATTTTTCCTGCTTTTCTAAGCTCAGTTGAACCTACAACATTTGCATAATCTATTCAACATTGTCTTGTCGGTAGTTACTTACCAAGTCCCCCTGCAGCGATGACCCTTCCACCAAGACAGCCAGCTATGAAATCTGCTCGCTTTTCTCGCATGCGACAGCTCCGTGTGGCCTTCAGCCATACACCTATACAAAGGTTACAAACACACATGAGAGGTCAAAGGTCAGAAAATAAGTCAAGATCATATGATCAACTATGTAGGCATAAGGGTCAACAGAAAAACATGCTACTTTTCTCTTAAATCTGATAATGTAAATCACTCTATGTAGTTTTACCAAATGGGGCGTGTGTTGCTCATGGTCATTTATCTTCATTTGGCAGCATGTGGGGACTGGCTAAAACTGACATGGATACCATAATATACCATAATGACTGCAATAAAACAAAACAAGCATCTACCGAAAGGAGTCAGAGAGAGCTCAGCCTCACACACACACAGTTGATCTGCTCTGAGCAATACAGATGGACAGATAAACAATTTTAGTAATGTACAAACAGCTCAGAAAAGGCTGCATTGAGTGCTCTAAGATTCTGCTTTGCCAGTCTCTGAGACCTGACCGATAAACACGCAGTCCAAACTAGGGATATGCAAAAACACCTATTTTCAAAACAGACTAGTTGATGGGCTGCCTGAATGACTAGTTGACAAGTCAAGTTTCCTAACCCAATTCCTAAAGGCACACCAAAGGTACAAGTTTTCCATGTCTAACTAACACTGTCTTAACTAACACACCTAATTTAACTTATCAGGTCATTAGTAGAGAACTCTGAAATTGATGTGTTAGATCAATGAGACATTCAAAATGTGTACTCTTGCAAATAAAAAAAGAAAAACATTACATTTTTTCATTAAAAATGAAGTCTTATTGTACAAACTTAAATACATTTTGTCACATCTACTGGATAAAAATATGTCAGTCATCATTTTAATTATGTTAAGGCAACTTAATTTATACCACTTCCATTTTTTTTTTTTTTGTAAAACATTTGTTGTTGTAAGTGTAACAAGCTGTGAGCTTGTATTCTCAACAATAGAGGACGACATCTTGCTGATGATTTAAATCAAGCTTTCCAACTAGGCATGCGGGGACCTTATGGTGGGTTCCATTTAGTCTCACCCTCAGACGGCGTGCCCACAGTCTTTGTACTAACCGTCTGATGCTTATAGCACACAAAATTGGAAATGCTTTCTCAGTCCAACCAGTCCAATCTGATTGGCTGACTTCTACATGATTTCCGAGAGCCTAGTTTGCGCTGGTCTGGGTGGAAGCAATGAGTTCAAAAGGTTCCATGTTGATACAATAAGCACTTTTGAGGACTAAATAAATCACAAAATTTGCCCAAGTTCGCTAGTTTAGTGACATCAACTATTTTAAAGATATTCAGCGTTTGGTTTGAGGCACGTAGCAGAAAGTAAAGTGGATATCCATGAGCAGAGCTGCATATTCT
Source organism: Myxocyprinus asiaticus (assembly GCF_019703515.2). NCBI lineage: Eukaryota > Metazoa > Chordata > Actinopteri > Cypriniformes > Catostomidae > Myxocyprinus > Myxocyprinus asiaticus. Next base: position 27,372,593 of record NC_059372.1, on the reverse strand, counting down.
GCTTTGTTTACTTAGTTATATCTGTGAAATACTCTGTGATGAGGTTTTCTGTGCTGTACTTACACTGTGCTGTACATTTTCTGCTATTTCCTGTGTGTTTTCTATGAAATCGTTGGCAGACACTCGCACGCAATTATATAAATTATAATGGCAATCTTTTATTATGGTACGAGATGTCTCTGATAACCCCGCCCCTAAATATCACGTAATGACAAACCCGACTGTGATTGGTCGCTTTACATGTCAGTTAGATGACTTTTCCTGCCTAAGTGGGTGGTTCTTTGCCTTTGTAAGCTGCGAAAATCCCCAGACTTTTGCCGTAGTCGAGACTAGGTTCCATTCAACTCGCAAAGTTGGAATTTACAACTTCCTATCAGGAAACATGCAGTGGAATGCCCCTTGAAGTCAGACTTCCAACTTGGAAACTTGTGCGGAAATCTTCAACTCCGATTTTGCCGAGATGCAGGTGCGTGACATCACACAAACATGGCGGCATACAGGGATATGTACAAAGTTTATGATAAACATTCATTTTTATTATATAATATCATTCAATGAGTCAAGGTTCCTACATTACATCATAAAATACCTGTTTAGCAAACTTTTGTAGAGACAGGTGTTTAAACAATGTTGGCAGCCACCAACATTGTGTCCTTGAGCAAGGCACCTAACTTCAGGTTGCTTTGGGGGGACTGTCCCTGTAATAAGTGCATTGTAAGTTGCTTTTGATAAAAGCATCTGCCAAATGCATAAATGTAAATGTAAAATATGGTAAATTAAACTGTCTCTTGATAATCGTACACCTGTACAACAAATGCTAGTATTGCAGCACTGTTGATCAGTTTGGTTTCTAGGAGACATCTCTGGTGATGATCGAACAACTGCTAAACTAACGTGAAAATAGCAATTTTGTTTGCATATACATCATCTTCTGAGCATCGGTCAATGGAAAGCCTTTATTGAGATCGGAGATACCAAGTTGGAATTTCCCACATCCGACTTTGAGTGAAACGCAGCATTAAAATCCAACACAAACCACAATGACGTTGACACTCAACAATCATATTTTTGGAAATATATTCACTCACATGATACAAAACCCAAGGGACAACAAACACCACCAGTGCAAATACTGCAATAAAAAGCAAATATTAAGACATTAACACTGCGTCCGAAAACTGGAAAATGCTTCGGAGGCTTTATACAGAGGATACAAATAAAGGGGGTTTTCAAATTGTTCTGAGACCAGTTTCCTTCAAAGGATTGTTCACCCAAAAATGAAAATTCAGTCATTGTTTACTCACACCTGTGTTGTTATAACCCTATATGACTTTCTTTTTCTTAACACAAAGGGAGAAATTGTGAAAACATTTTGCTCAGTGATGTCATGCAATGGCATTTTATGTTGACCACCTCTTCAAGCTTCAAAAGGACACAAAAGTATAATTCAGAAGTTGAATAAATTATTCCATGAGACTCATGATTGTTATGAAAGCCTATGTTAAGGTATGGTGAGAAACAACCTGAAAATGTTCACTGACCTTTGATCTCCTGTGCGCGTTCATTATAGGGCACGAGAGCAACAGTTCACGATGCCCTCTCGCAACATTGGGGCTTTCAAGTGAAAACTCATTTTGTTTATCTAAAAACAGGTCCTCCACAGCGATAGTGACAACAGAACATAACACAGCTACAAAACAGAGAACAGAACTTACTAAACATGTCTGAAGAGTTTGTAGTCAAAGAATTGCTGCATTTCTATGCCCAGCTGTATTTGTATTTTTTTTTCCGAGTTTTTGGACCGTTGTCAGATCACAGTGGACCGAGTTACTGAATGCAGAAAATAGAAAACACACGATCGATAGAATATACCGTCGCTCGTCACTGCTGGTTAGAACAAAAACTCTGATTACCATAGAAAATGTACCTTTTATTGCGTGTCGTTTGCTGTCAGGTAGCCTCCTCTATGTTTCTGTTTGATTTCTGAGTACTATGTTAAAAAAATAAGGCTGGGCCTAAAAATGCATCAATCCTTCGACAACAAACTCTTCAGACATGTTTAGTAAATTCTGTTCTCTGTTTTGTGTGCAGCTGTATTGTGTTCTTAACAAGTTTTTGCCTGAACGCCCCAGTGACACGAGGGCACTGCGTAAACTGATGCTCACGTGCCCTATCATGAACGCACACAGGAGATCAACGGTCAGTGAACATTTTCACTAAATAATACATTCATTTCTGATTATTTCTCACCAAACCTTATCATATGCTTTCATAACAATCATGAGTCTCATGGAATAATTCACTAGACTTCTGAATTATACTTTTGCATTCTTTTGAAGCATGAAGAGGTGATCACCATAAACTGCCATTGTATGACATCACTGAGCACAAATTTTTTTCACAATTTCTCCCTTTGTTTTAAGTAAAAGAAAGAAAGCCATATAGGGTTATAACAACACAGGGGTGAGTAAACAATGACTGAATTTTCATTTTTGGGTGAACTAATCCTTTAAGAGTTTCATTCATTCAAAAACGCTGTCGGTTAAGCCATTAACTGATAAGGCAGCAAGGCATCAAGTCAGATGCCTACGTTTTCCGATGCAGCCAAATTCACAGTTTTTGCACATGTCGCAGTGCATGCTGGAAACCTGACATCACATGTACATCTAGTTATGGCCAATTAAAATGATTTACGTTGTTCCAACGGAAATGTATTAAAAGAACTTCAAATTTAAGTTGATTGCACACAATAAAATGAAATTGTGACAAAAAATGCAATAATTGTGTTACATTAGCTAATTTTAAGCAACTAAATTCAAAAAGGAGCAAAAATTTATTCTTCGAGTGAGGTGTGCCTTCGATAATAGGGTTGGACGCACTGGACTAATCTGTCTTAAAGGTAAAGAATGTTTTTTTTGTATATTAAAATAATTTCACCTATTCCAGCCTAACAACTTTAAGTAAGCACTTCATATGTTGATTTCCCAAAAAAGTGTAAACACTGTGGCACTATCAAAATATTCCTTTGTTGTTTGAAATGGAAAAAAAAAATCTAGATAAACTTGTAGACCTCGGTTGTTGGACAACTAGCCAATCATCATTGCCCATCCCTAGTCTAAATACAATCTCTCTCTTGCTCTTTATTTTTGCTGCCCTAACCTGCCATGACCACTCAGCAAAGCTGTCTCTGCTCATGACAACATCTGCCTGTGAGCAAATTTATGCCATCACTTTTCTTAGACGTTACAATAAATGTCTTCTTCACTCACTCTCTCCGTCTCCTTCCCTGCTGTTTAGATTTTTTGTGCACTTCAAAACCATTCTCTAAATTTCCTTTCTTCCAGGTAACCTTCAAGCCACCTGCCAAGTCTTTCAGCTATTGTGTTCTTTAGGCTCTTCACCGTCTTTCATTTCATCCAGTCTTTTCTCCCTCCCATTGCCCTCACATAAAGGAGTGACAGCTTCTCAAATACGCTCTGTTGAAAACACTCTATAGGCCACTGTGTCCTCAGCCGCCCACACTTACCTGTCCTTCCCCTGAGCTAATAGCGCTCTTCTTCAAGGAATCAGGTGATTTGCTCATCACGAGGATGAGGAATACTCAGCAGTAAACCAACACAAGGCCCCTGACTGCAGGCACAATCTGAGGAGCTGATCTGAGGTCTGTCTGAGAAAGGAATATCTTCCAGCACAGTCACAGTCTTTAACCCTGTTTGACTTTGTCTCTGAGGATTTAACACTTTAAAGGGGTCATATTATGAGAAATTTTATTTTTTATTGTGCAACGTGAGCCCTATACAAATAATCGGTAGCATCTGTAATATTTCACATTTTCCCCATGCTTACGTAGCACTGTTTGGGCGAAGTACAGTGCATCCGGAAAGTAATCACAGCGTTTCACTTTTTCCACATTTTGTTATGTTACAGCCTTATTCCAAAGTGGATTAAATTCATTATGCTCCTCAAAATTCTACAAACAATACCTCATAATGACAACATGAAAGAAGTTTGTTTGAAATCTTTGCAAATTTATTAAAAATAAAAAACGAAAAAAATCACATGTACATAAGTATTCACAGCCTTTGCCATGACACTCAAAATTGAGCTCAGGTGCATCCTGTTTCCACTGATCATCCTTGAGATGTTTCTACAACTTGATTGGAGTCCACCTGTGATAAATTCAGTTGATTGGACATGATTTGGAAAGGCACACACCTGTCTATATAAGGTCCCACAGTTAACAGTGCATGTCAGAGCACAAACCAAGCCATGAAGTCCAAGGAATTGTCTGTAGACCTCCGAGACAGGATTGTATTGAGGCACAGATCTGGGGAAGGGTACAGAAAAATTTCTGCAGCATTGAAAGTCTCAATGAGCACAGTGGCCTCCATCATCCGTAAATGGAAGAAGTTTGGAACCACCAGGACTCTTCCTAGAGCTGGCTGCCCGGCCAAACTGAGTGATCGGGGGAGAAGGGCCTTAGTCAGGGAGGTGACCAAGAACCCGATGGTCACTCTGACAGAGCTCCAGCATTTCTCTGTGGAGAGAGGAGAACCTTCCAGAAGAACAACCATCTCTGCAGCACTCCACCAATCAGGCCTGTATGGTAGAGTGGCCAGACGGAAGCCATTCCTCAGTAAAAGGCACATGACAGCCCGCCTGGAGGATTCTCAGACCATGAGAAACAAAATTCTCTGGTCTGATGAAACAAAGATTGAACTCTTTGGCCTGAATGGCAAGTGTCATGTCTGGAGGAAACCAGGCACCGCTCATCACCTGGCCAATACCATCCCTACAGTGAAGCATGGTGGTGGCAGCATCATGCTGTGGGGATGTTTTTCAGCGGCAGGAACTAGGAGACTAGTCAGGATCGAGGGAAAGATGAATGCAGCAATGTACAGAGACATCCTTGATGAAAACCTGCTCTTCATCTTCCAACAGCACAACGACCCTAAGCACACAGCCAAGATAACAAAGGAGTGGCTACGGGACAACTCTGTGAATGTCACTGAGTGGCCCAGCCAGAGCCCAGACTTGAACCCGATTGAACATCTCTGGAGAGATCTGAAAATGGCTGTGCACCAACGCTCCCCATCCAACCTGATGGAGCTTGAGAGGTCCTGCAAAGAAGAATGGGAGAAATTGCCCAAAAATAGGTGTGCCAAGCTTGTAGCATCATACTCAAAAAGACTTGAGGCTGTAATTGGTGCCAAAGGTGCTTCAACAAAGTATTGAGCAAAGGCTGTGAATACTTATGTACATGTGATTTTCATTTTTTTTTATTTTTATTTTTTTTCATTTTTTATTTAAAATAAATTTGTAAAGATTTCAAACAAACTTCTTTCACGTTGTCATTATGGGGTATTGTTTGTAGAATTTTGAGGAAAATAATGAATTTAATCCATTTTGGAATAAGGTTGTAACTTAACAAAATGTGGAAAAAGTGAAGCGCTGTGAATACTTTCCGGATGCACTGTAAATTTTACATATGTAGCTTGAACAGCCAGATGCATTTACACTTGACAGAGTTTCAAATGGAATGCGTCTCAAACCACATCCAGAGATGGTTTGTGTAATCGGATTTATATCCCTCTCGTATCCGTCTTAGAGTGCATTTACACTTAGTCTTTTCATGATCGTAAAAGCAATCTGATCATTAAAAACACATGAAATTACCAATTGTTAATACTCCCTAAATCAACTATTTTATATTTAAATACAAATTGTTTAATCTGACTAAATGTAACACAAATTAGGTCACACCATTAAAAGTCATTTTTATGTAGAAATAGATCTTTGAGGTAACAGTTGCAGATTAACAATTTTTAGTGTGCAAATCCTTCCAAAGTATTCCAACATTAAGAAGTCAGTTTAACAGATCCCTGATTATTTCAATCTGGTTTTAACTGATTGATTAGCAAATTTAAGACCAAATTGTTTTGTGAGCCTGTTACAATGTAATAAAGACTTTGCAAAGAGGCTTATGCAGGGGTGGGTTTCTGAGGCCCCAAGCATCCAACCAATCCGGGGCCCAATTTTGAAAATCTTTGCTTAAAAATTACATAAAATGTATTTTAAATCATAATTTTAAATTCATCCTATCAACCATTGTAGCCAAGTACATTCAAAATGTTTAATGAAATAAAAATCTTGTTAAAGATAATTAATGCATGTTTTCCAGTTTTCAACAATACAGTGATAAAAAAAAAACAATATTTACCTACATATATTTTTACAAAACCAAATTTTTCTTTCTTTTTTTTTTTTTTTTTTTTGTGTGCAAAACCTACTACTTCACCCAGTAACATTTTGGAATCAGTTGTTATTTATTAATATTATAACCCAACAATTATTTATTATTGTCCAGTTTGTCATTATAATATGATACAGTATTATTATTACTTTGAGGATTTGTTGTATACAACAGTAATATATTCCTGTCTTATTTACTTTACTTTCATCTGGAGTTTATATTCTGATGCTGAGGCTGTATTTTATGTACGCATCGTAGGCAACATTCGTATTGTAACAATAAAGATACAAGGCACGGCAGCCCCTCAGCACACTAGAGCAGAAGGAAAAAAACATTGCCGTTTATCAAGCGCTGAAACTTTGCTTGTTGCAGAACAATCTGGAATAATGTTAAACATTGTAACAGTTCCCTCTTTGCAACCTGAACTTGTTCAGAAAGTTAAATCTTTGTGACACCTGTGCTAAAAAAACAAAACAATCTAGACACAGTTCAAGGACTGATACAGAACACAGGTGTCTCGGCATGCATTTTTGAAACCTGAAGCTCTTATTAACTTGACACAGTGTCTAAAAATGTGCCAGTCCTCCGTGAGACACTGAAGAAACAGCGAGATGCGGTGCAGCAGGTATGGACATTCATCCAGCGCGTTTACACAGGAAAACAATGTGAACGGCCCCCAACTCATCCGTTCGCGCGTATCTGTGAGGATGGCCTATATATTTTTTCATAAATTACAAACCCGAACCCTGTTCAAAAAACTCACCTGTCCCGACCCCAGCGGCTTCTAACATGAACCACTCTAAGAGCACCGACAACAGCGTATTTGCGCATGTACCCAGAACATCATGTCACCCCTCAAGCATTTTTTTGCGGAGCTTTCCTACCGGGGTGGGGACCCCCCGACATTCAGGGCCCCACGCAATTACATGGTTTGCGTGGTTGTTAAAACCACTACTGGGCTTATGTTATTAAAGAATGGAAGCAATACAAACTTATATTGTAAACATTAATCCTCATAGTAAGTACGGTGGCCAAGAGGTGCACAACACAACCAAATTAGCAAAGCAAATAAAAGCTGAAAACACAACAAAATAAAGCCATAAAACAACAAAATAAAGTCACAGCATACCGAAAATAAGCCAAAGCACAATTAAATTTAGACAGCACAGAGAAATGAACAGGAAATTTATATTTTCGTGGGAGCAGGACACCTTATAAGAGCTGCCAGTATGCAAGAATAGCTGCAGGTACTGTGACGTCATTTTCGCATCATTGCCCGGTACAGATTTGAGCGAATGTTGATGAAATGATGTGCATTAAGAGTTCTGGTAGAAAAGGGGCCTGGGTAACTCAGCGAGTATTGACGCTGACTACCACCCCTGGAGTCGCAAGTTCGAATCCTGGGTGTGCTGAGTGACTCCAGCCAGGTCTCTTAAGCAACCATTTTGGCTCGGTTGCTAGGGAGGGTAGAGTCACATGGGGTAACCTCCTTGTGGTCGCGATTAGTGGTTCTCGCTCTCAATGGGGTGCGTGGTAACATGCTGGGAGTCTACGCGGTGCACAACGAGCCACATGATAAGATGCGCGGATTGACGGTCTCAGAAGTGGAGGCAACTGAGACTTGTCCTACACCACCTGGATTGAGGTGAGTAACCACACCACCACGAGGACCTACTGAGTAGTGAGAATTGGGCATTCCAAATTGGGGAGAAAAGGGGATACATTTTTTTAAAAAAAAGTTCTGGTAGAAACACAATCAGGTATTGGCCAGCCAGAGCACTTCAGGACAAAAAAAGCACTGTATTTTTATAAATATATATATTTTTTATATATATTTTTTTGTGTTGTATCTATGTAATTTTGTTTTATTGTGGCTTAATTTTGTTGTGTTGTGGCTTATTTTCGTTGTTTTCTCAGCTTTTATTTGATTTGCTAATTTGGTTGTGCTATGCACCCCTTGGCCACTGTAAGTCAGTCCAGCAAAGCATACTCAATTCACACGTAAAGAGGGTGCAAATCTAAATTATGATGTTACACAGATTTTAATAATACATTGATTTTTAAGCTGGCAGGAAAGCAAAGTCAGAGAAACATTCAAAGATTGCGGAATAAGCTTTCTCTCTCTATGCCTGTGCCTTCTCTCTCGCGTAATGTACACAGACACACAGACACACAGACACACACACACACACGAGACATAGCATGCAAGGAAGTGTAGCAGCCCCAGCATGATCGGTAAAACAGTTTTTTTAGGAAGAGAGAGATAATTGTATTCAGCATCTCAATAGGTGCAGGAAAGCTCAGTGTAATAGAATGCAGCACACTCATAATGAGAAAGAAAGGCAAATACATAGATGAAAAGATTCAGAGGGAGGGAAGAAAAGAGAAACCGTTAAATAGCTACGATTTTCAGCTCCCACTGCCCCTTCTGAAATCGCGAGACAAATTGGTTGAAATTGACAGTGACTCTAGGCTGACAGGAGTGTATGTATTTGTCTCTCTCACTCAGTGTGTTTAATGTTTGTGGTGAGAAGCGAATGGAGCAGAATTTGTGTGAGAGGTCATAGATAACACTATCACACTCCAAGGCTCTAAATCATAGAGAGAGACACACTTAAATCTCATGGCTTATTTAGCACGTGTACACAGTAATGGCAGGTTCTCTCTTTTGGACGAGTACACTGAACAGTTGTGCCACAATTGTGTGCAGTAATTCAGCTCAAACACCTGCATCTTATTCACCAACCACCCACAATCTAGTTTAACCATTTGTAATCTGCACTGGTTTAGTGTTGCGCCACACATGTACGTATTTAAATTATTCTTTTTAGCACAAAAACGTGCCTCATTCTGTGTAAATGAAATGTGGGATTGATAGTTTTGCTGCAAATTCCTGTGTAAATACATGTATGCCAACTCTGTGCTGCATTAAAGGGATCGTTCACCAAACAAAAATGAGAATTCTGTCATTGCTTACTCACCCTCTTGTCATTCCAAACCTGACTTTCTTTCATGATTTTTTTTACGCGAGAACTTAGCGTTGTTTAGCGATAAAAACTTTCAAGCGACTGTGAATGCACTCATGAACGTGCAATCAAATTTTCACTGAAAAATTACTTTTTTATTTTATTTACATGTGCCTTCAGAATACTTGGAATATGATGCCTGAATCATATGGACTACTTTTATGAAACATTTGGATCCTTTATTAAGCTTTAAAGTGAGTCACTATCCACTGGTATTGTATTGAAACAATGCAACAGTCATTAAAACTTCTTTTGTGTTCTGCACAAAAAAGAAAGTCATATGGGTTTGGAACAACATGAGGTTGAGTAAATTATGACTTTTTTAAGTGAACAATCCCTTTAAGTCTGTGTAAAAGCATGATTTCATACTATTTATGCCTCTTCAGATGCAGTTTTGTTGCTTTTGCATGTAAAAATATCTTTACTATTCCATGTAGACAAAAAAAAAGAAAAAAAAAGAAAAAAAGAAGCTATATATATTTAAAATTATATTATAATTTATGAGAAATTATGGACAAATTCTGGACTACTAATTGGAGACCTCTGCTCTAGCTAAGATGATTAATACCTACTCCAAACTTACCCTCAAAAACACTGAAATTATAGAGCTGAACAAAGAAAAGACTTGTGCAGGTGTCATAAATGATAGTCGAATCTACAAAGCACTGCACTTTTTCTTTGAACTGTGGCTTTGGATTACTTGTCTGTTTGCTTGCCTGCCTGTCTGTCTGTCGACCTGTCGATTGTTATCGAACCAGACATGCACACAGCTGGGCTTCACTCTGTAGCTAGATTGACAGTTCTGTAGACTCAGAACAACGACCCAGCTGGGGATGAGAACCTATGTTTATTTAAAGCCCACAAATCAATCATCTCTCTAACACACACAAGCACGCATACATCTTATCTAGACTCGGAAATACATACACATCATTGTAAGATCTCTCTCTCTCTCTCTCTCTCTATAGTATTTTGCTATTTTATTCATGAGCAGTTAAATTAGAAGTGTGTAATTTCTGTGGCACTAGCGTCACCAAACGGAACTGCAAAAATAATTATCGTTTTCAAAAAGGTTTCTCGAACGGTACTGCCATCTGTTATTGGTCAAACAAACAGATAGTCCCGCTCCGACCTCACGCCATTGGTTGAGCCAATGTTGCTATGCCGGGCAAGGCAGGATGCTCATACAAAGCAATGTTTTAATAGCACTTCAGAGCCACAGTTCAGGGAAACATTTCAGGGAAATCAGCCTGCGAAAAGCTTATACACTAAAACTTTTTCTCATGATAACTTCAAATATGTAGTAACATCTAAATTAACTGGTTTAACCTCTTAGGTAAGTAAAACATTATTATTTAAATGACTGAATCAACCTAAATACATTAGGTTACACCAGCAAAAGTAATTTTAAAGGATTAGATCAAGCAGAATTTTCTTCTTAAAGGGATAGTTCACCCAAAAATGAAAATTCTCTCATGATTTATTAACCCTCATGCCATCCAAGATGTTTCCTTTATGAAATTTTTGGAGCTTCAAAGTTTTGATCACCATTCACTTGCATTGTATGGACCTACAGGGCTGAAATATTCTTCTTAAAATCTTTGTTTCAGCAGAAGAAAAAAGTCATGCCCCTCTGGGATGGCATGAGGGTGAGTAACTGATGACATAATTTTCATTTTTGGGTGAACTATCCCTTTAAAGTAACAGCTGTGCATATCCACATTTAACAGTCTGTGCATATTAAGCTGGGACAGGAAAAAATACTTAGAACTTTTGAAAAACTACACAAGTGTTTTTGACTTTAAGCCTGTACTTGCCATAAACGTATCAAATCATGTACAGTATGGAATGAAAGTGGAATTTTAATCTCCATGGGAGTCATTGTGAATCACACATCCACACACAGATAAATCTCTGTGTAACAGTTAAAGGATGGGCAAGGAGGAGGCGGGAATCGGCTGAACAGTCAATGTAAAGTTTAATATCAAACTCAACATAAAACAAACATAAACAAACACACACACACATGCAGCGCAGCCGCGTGTGTGTCTCTCTCTCTCTCTCGAACTGGTGTCTCCGGCCCCCCTTTATCTCGCTCTCCCACTGATCTCTGGAAGGGAGATGCTGCCCTTCCGGCCATTCTGTCAGCTGGTGGTCCACCCCGGCTCCTGGGAACCTGGGGGAGAGATGAGGGGAGGCATGGGGAGAGGCAAAGGGCGAGCGGGAGACAAACAGAGAGAGAGAGAGAGAGAGAGAGAGAGAGAGAGAGAGAGAGAGAGAGACAAACTTGCCCGACGGTTCCCGGACATGCTGTCGCCTGGTCCTCAAATGCTTCTCCGCCCTCTGGCAGATGACAGCTCGCTCCTCCCCTGGTGGATGGCAGCGATCCCTCCGAACCCTGGCGGACGGAACCACTCCTCCCCTTCTCGGTAGACGGCAGTGGTTCCTCCGGCTCTCGCCGGCCGGCAGTGATCCCTCTGTCCCCAGGCAGACAACCACGGCTGCTCCCCTGGCGGATGGCAATGGTGAGGACTCTGCGACAGTGCATCCCTCCTTCCTCCCGAGTTTCGGCACCACTGTTACAGTTAAAGGATGGGCAATGAGGAGGCGGGAACCGGCTGAACAGTCAACGTAAAGTTTAATATCAAACTCAACATAAAACAAACATAAACAAACACACACACATGCAGCGTGGCTGCGTGTGTCTCTCTCTCTCTCTCTCTCTCTCTCTCTCTCTCTCAAACTGCTGTTTCTAGCCCCCTTTTATCTGGCTCTCCCGCTGATCATCAGATTCAGCGCTGGCCGTGCACCCTCACGGCCCAGCCACGCCCTCCTCCTCGTCACACTCTGATACTCCTCTGCACACTCACAGGCCGAGATGCTCTCTGATACTGATTAGAGAAGATCAGTGAGCTAATCCACAAGAGCTGTGCACTGAATCAGTCAGTCTGATCCTGCAGAGTAGAGCACGTGGAGTTTATGTTAGACAGAACCGCTGGTCCAGATGGCCCTTGTGAGGCATGAGAGGAGAAAACAGAGTTGAAATAAGGAGAGATGACAGGAATGTGTAAGGTCAATCTAAGAACAAGGGATGGAGTGAGAGTAGAAGAATGAAAGATGTGTGAGAAGAACACTGGCAACAAGGACTTACTCTCGTTCTGTAAAACCCCTGTAAAAACCTGTGGCTCCGGAGTCCAGTCAGTACAGTTCACTGCAGTGAAATCAGCTTTTTTGTTAAAAAGATAGTTCACCCCAAAAATTCTGTCATCATTTATTCACTTCATGTTATTCCATTTTTATATTATATTTTTTTCTTTTGTGGAACACAAAAGAAATGTTAGGCAGTATGTTTAGTCTCAGTCACTATTTACTTTCACTGTATGGAAAAAAGATGCACTGAAAGTGAATAGCGACTGAGGCTAATATTCTGCATAACATTTCCTTTTAGTAAGTCATGCACATCTGGAACAACATGATGGTGAGTTAATGATTACAGAATTTTCATTTTTGGGTCAACCATCCCTTTAAGGGCCAATATTTGGCCTCTGGAATTGATTTCAGAGAGCATTTGTTTTTCTAACCTTATAAAAATGCAGTGTGTCATTCATTTATACAAAATACTTTGAAATATATTTTAATCCAATCAATTCAATAAATTCAAATACATACATATGTAAATTATGCACAATATATTATAAAAAAATTAATGCTCTGATAGAGTTAATTTTCAGTAATTGGCTAGTCATTGGTCACAACATTGTAAAAATGTTTTTTTTTTACAAGTAACCTAAAAATGTGCTTCATGTGAGAACATCTAAATGAACTGCTGTTTTTGTAGTCAAAAATATTATTTAACACAACTTCAACCTGAATGTATTAGGTTACACCAACAAAATTATTTTTTTAAAGGTTAGATCGAGTACAAATAGATACTCAATTCTGAAATGTGTCATTTCTGCTTCACTAGCACCACCAAACGGAATTGCAAAAGTAAACATTGTTTCAAACAGCTTTCCTGAATACACTCCCCCTTCAGCCATTGGTGGAACAAACAGATAGTCCCGCCCCAAACTCACAACACTGGTTAAACAAATGTTGCTGTGTTGGGCTGGACAGGCCACTCAAACAAACAGAGCAAATTGCTACAGTGACACAGTGTTTACAGTTTTCAAGGAAATCAGCCTATGACTGGCTTTCGTATAGTTGTCTCTGCATATTTAACTGGGATAGGAGAAAGTATTTTAACATCAAAGAAGTTACACACCTCAGCTAACAATAGCACATATACACTTTTTACAGTGTACCTTCAATCACAAAGCTCTGTACTGCCTGCCTAATGAATATATTTGAGTAATCACTGTTTTAAGTTTTTACTCATCAAAAACCACTTCAGAACAGCTACACATTCAACAACACTCGCCCTTTGAGACAGTGAATACAGATATTTGACGGCTGTATGTCACTACAGTGTCTGCAGAGGCAATAAACACATAACTACGTAGATAGTCCTTATGAAATATACAGTAATTCAACATTTCATGTTAAATATTGGAAAAAAAACAACAACAAAATAACAGAGGAATTCACTACAACGGCATTTTTTGCCCCACATGTGAAAAAAAGAGGTAACCTGTTATTGTTACCTTAGCAAGCTATTTCTACCTGATCTAACCCTTACACTAATCTTTGTTGTGGTACCTAATGTATTCACGTTGATTCAGTGATGTTAAATAATATTTCTGACATGAATCAAAACAGTTAATTTAGAAGTTACCACGTGAAGACATTTTTTGGTGAACATTTTTTTCAGTCTTTGACACTTTTGCCCCATGCCCTGGTTAATTTCTGACCTTGGTACACTGTCATTGTTAAAACATTTAAGGAGGAAATTCACATGAAAACCTTCGAACACCAACCTTCTCTGTGCTCTGTTACTGTGTGTAATATAAGGAATCCAGCACTGTTCCAAACCCCACACGCATTCATGTAAAAGCCCAGAGAACACAAGCTGACAATGGCAGCCGTCACACTTAATGAGTGAACACACTTCGCCTGCATGCCACAGAGATAATGAGCCTCTGTGTTCAGAAGAGTTGTGAGAGGCAGCGATGCTCTTCGTGTGCTTTGTGTCTAAACCAATACCATCCGCTGATTTCAGTGTGTACAGCCAGTGGTGTAAATTTGGCTTGAACATTTTGGGGGTTGCAGCATGAGGCATTTACATGTTTCCATTGCTCATGGTATAAATAATGGGGGGGAATCTACGCCCCTGTGTACAGCTAATCCTCAATGGTTTATCAAATAGGTGCCCTCTCATTAAAGGAGTAGTTCACCCCAATATGAAAATTTACTCATTTACTCACCCTCATAGTTATAGTTAAGAAGCCTGGTGAGGTGCAACAGTATCCTATGGTGACAGTTCAAAAGAGGTTCTTTTGAACTGGCTTTCCAGTTTTACCATTAAAAATTTTCATAAAGCAAAATAAAAAAAGATGCTCTTTTTTCAATAACTCACAGTCAAAATATAAAAGTCAGAGGCAAGATCAGCCACATTACATTTCCCACAGGGTATAGAGGAATTATATTCAGCCATATTGTGAAGGATGCAACTAGAGTCCAGTGATATCACAGTGTGATATCAATAATGCTGCATCATCTTAATCCAGAGCCATTAGCTGATAGGACACATTTAGCACTGTAATTCAATTGCTGCTGCTCCATGCTCTCTGCTTTAATTTCCTGGCAGTGTGATTAACTGTATTTCCCCTTCTGTCACTCACTCGACATTGTGTTGATGTAGTGACACTAGGGGTTGATCTTGAGAGCCCGAGACACCTTCAGATCTTTAAGAAAAGGCCAATGAGGATTGGCGAGTAGAATTTGCATGCCATTCCCCCCGACATACGGGTATAAAAGGGAGGCTGGAATGCGGATTCATTCAGATTTTTTCTTCAGAGCCGAGCGGTTGTATTTCAGTGAGCTGAATTTTACTACTGATCCATTCACCTCTTCAGAAGCGTGTGCTGTTGGATATACAGCGCTTTCCAGCGGCTTTCTCTCCATTCTGCACTCCACTGCAGACTACGTCCCTGGACACTTCGACATCGCTTTAAAAGAGTTTATTTCCTCTAAAGAGTATATTTCCTCTATTAGAGCAGGCAGAGTGACGTTGAACGTCTTTTTAAAGATGCGTCTTTTTAAAGATGCCCTTCCATCTCTGTGCAGTTCCTGGATGCGGTCGTTACCTCTCCGCCTCTGATGGTCATGATCACTGCCTCATGTGCCTGGGCCAAAATCACGTTGAGGAAGCGTTTGTGGATGGTTCATGTTCTCATTGTGAGAACATGACCACTGCAACGTTGCGGTCGCGGCTTTCCTTCTTTCGAGGGAAAGCCACTTCACCTGTCCCCCCCACTGGTCCTTCTACCTACGGGAACGAGGCCGCCATGGTTGACGCTGAAGGTGATTCGGGGGCTTCAATGGGTACGGTTCCGCCGGGTAAATGGTGATGTCAGATGCCGAGGACTCGACCGGGCTGCTACCTTTGGGTGTGGCAGCCCAGTCTGAGGCCGACGCGGAGCTGACCGCCATGCTTACCCAGGCTTGACGACTGGTTTCTGGGTTCGGCGTGCCGCTCGTGGCCATGCCCCCCTCCAGTCCCCTTCTTCCCAGAAGTGCACAATGAGCTGACGCGTTCGGTCCTTCAGTTCGTCTGCTCTCACTACCCTCGACGGTGGGGCTGGCCGACGGTTATGCTGCGATACCCCAGGTGGATAAAAAAAGAAAAGAAAAGAAGGCAATCGCGGCACACCTGTGCCCGCTGAGCACCACCACCTGGTGGAGTCCCCGGCACTCCCTTCCTAAGCCTGTAGGACGACGTCGTCTCTGGCGACTAAAGCCTACAGCGCTACCGGTCAGGCCACCTCCGCCCTGCATGCCATGGCCCTCTTACAGGTCCATCAGGCCAAGGCTTTGAAAGAGCTACACAAGGGTAGTTCTGATCCCGGTGTGCTAAAAGAGCTGCGCTCGGTGACCGATCTCGCCCTCCGATCTTGCACTCAGGCAGACGATGTCCACGCTTGTGGTCCAGGAGCGCCACCTGTGGCTGAACCTGGTCGAGATGAGGGACGCAGACAAGGTGCGGTTCCTTAACGCGCCCATCTCCCAGGTTGGCCTCTTCGGCGACACTGTCGAGGACTTCGCCCAGCAGTTTTCGGTGGTGAAGCAACAGATGGAGGCCCCGACACGGCTCAAGAGTGCGCACCCCGTCTGTTTGCCGAGGGCGTCCCCATGCGGCAACATAAACACAACCGGCTCCACCCCAGCCCAAGCCCAGCCCTCGGCCCCGGCATAGAGCCCCCCGCAGGAGAGGAACACCCCCAAGAGGGCTCCCAAGTGCCCCTGAGAAGGGACACCCGAGGATCAAGACGTCTACGGGAACTCCAGAGCTGGTAGCCAGACCACTCCATCCCCTGGTGGAGGACCGGGAGGAAAATCTTTTGTTCCCTTTTCTTTTCTGTTCGCCACATTGTCAAAAAAAGAGCAGTTTCCTCTCTCCTCGGGTCACATCGCCAGTGCTCACAGTCGCCGTCCCCATGGCTACCGGACACCGAGCGCCTGCAGCCTGGGCCTCACGAATGCAGCCCCCCGCCTTCGTGTGCCCCGTTGCATCACACAAACCACACCCCCGGCCGGCCGGTGGTGACGAGTCTCGAGGACGGCCCGAGAGGCCCTCCTCCTCAGTCACCGGCCCGCCTTATGACCAGGTGCGCGGAGCAAGGTAAGTGCTTCGAGGGTCCCCTCAGTGCGGCTGCCTCGGGTCAGAGCACCGCTCCCTGACACGGCACTCCCTGCTCCCCCCGCCGCGAGGCCCCACTCCCAGGAACATCGGATGCGATCCTTCCGTTAATGACCCTTGTCCGGAGTTTGGATGCGTGGCTATCGCTTTCCAACCCGTCGTGCTGGCTGGCAAGAACCATCCAACTTGGCTATGCGATTCAATTTGCCAGGCGCCTACCCCGGTTCCGCAGCATTCTCTTCACGTCAGTGAAGGACGAGAGCACTGCCGTCCTGCGGGCGGAGATTGCGGTCCTCCTATAGAAGGGCACGATAGAGCCTGCCCCTCCAGCCGAGGTGAGACAGGGGTTTTACAGCCCTTACTTCATCGCGGCCAATTTTGGACCTGCGAGTTCTGAACCGGGCCTTACACAGACTCCCGTTCTGTCACCAACCGGCATCAAGATTGGTTCGTGGCGGTAGACCTGAAGGACGCGTATTTTCACGTCTCAATTTTACCTCGACACAGACCCTTCCTATGGTTCGCGTTCGACGATCGGGCATATCAGTACAAGGTCCTCCCCTTCGGCTTGTCCCTGTCCCCTCGCATCTTCACGAAGGTCGCAGAGGCAGCCCTTGCCCCGTTAAGGGAAGTGGGCGTTCGCATACTCAATTACCTCAATGACTGGCTGATTATAGCGCACTCTCGAGAGTAACTGTGTGCACATAGGGACCTGGTGCTCACGCACCACAGCTGTTTAGGGCTTCGGGTCAACTGGGAAAAGAGCAAGCTCTCCCCGGTTTCGTATAGGGACCCCTAGTGTCACTACATCGACACAACGTTGAGTGAGTGACAGAAGGGGAATGTCTCGGTTACTGTCGTAACCTCCGTACCCTGATGGAGGGAACAAGATGTTGTGTCCCTCTTGCCACAGGATGAACTACACCGCTGTAATGGTCGGGACCTTGTCTCGGCTCCTCAGTGCAAAAACCTGAATTAATCCGCATTCCAGCCTCCCTTTTATACCTATATGTCGGGGGGAGTGGCATGCAAATTCTACTCGCCAATTCTCATTGGCCTTTTCTCAAAGATCTGAAGGTGTCTCGGGCTCTCAAGATCGACCCCTAGTGTCACTACATCGACACAAATTTCGTTCCCTCCATCAGGGAACGGAGGTTACGACAGTAACCGAGATGGTTTCCTGCTTGATGCCAGCAGTCCCTTATGCTGTAGTGGGACATCAACTTATGTTGATTATTGTGCTTTAATTTTTATTTGCCCTCATGCAACTGAGCAAAATAATAAATTAATTAATTAAAAATGTACTGTTATCTCAAAAACAAAAATTTTTCTTTCTTTTTTGTTTAAGTACTGGGTGAATGTGTTCACAAAATCATTCAAGTTTTTCTCTTCAGAGTGTTTGCATGCTTTTCATTTTGCAAAATGCCAAAAAACTAAACAAAAAGCATGTGCATATTTACAGTTGCAGGAAAAAAAATCTGTAAAGGAAACATTTGGTGATGATATACCCAGAGGAAAATTTTGTTGCTCAGAGGTTGCTCCTTCTAATTTTCTAGTTATCTAATTTATCTCCTAAAATTCCTAAGGAGAAATAAAAATAAGATCACTGGGGTCATTTTCTCAAGAGGACAATCTGAGAAGCAGGAGACTTAAGGCCCTGATATACTTCTGGAGAAGTTCTTCTTCATTCTTCGTTCAGGGGTAAAAAGAAGTTCAAAACAGCAGAGCAACAGTATACTGTTTCTGTACATTCAGAAACCCGCTGCACCGCTGTGGGATGCTTAAGACTACAATTTAAACCTTAATTAATGTGCCATTAAAATTAGAACCAGAATCAGAATGAGAATCAGAATGAGCTTTATTGCCAAGTATGCTTACACATACAAGGAATTTGTCTTGGTGACAGGAGCTTCCTGTACACAACTATACAAAAAACAGCAACAAGACTTTTAAAAAATAATTAAAATTGAAAAAAAAAAAAAAAAAAGATAAATATTGAAAAGAAAAAGTATATATAGAATACACAATAGACAATATACAATAGACAATATGACTATATAGACAATATTGTCTATAAAATGTGTTATCAGTGACTTTATGCCTCATTCTATGAGTAGAATTCATATGAGGTCAGTAAAAGAAGTTGTTTTAACTCCTCGATGATGATTTAAAGTAATATATATGCAGTAGAACATTTTTAATTTGTCTTGTTTAGATTCTGAATTCATGACGCTAATGCGCTAACACGTTATATGTGGCCATAACATGTGCCGATTACACTCTGTTACTGTAATTTATAATGAAACTGATACTACTGCTAAGATAGGTTTATAAAAGAGGTTTTATATTCATAATACAGTCAAATGAATGATGATACGCATGTAGACTAATTAAACAAAAAAAACAAAAAAAATCGCATGACATGGTCTTGCACGCCGGCATGTTCATGTTGAATACTGACTGAAAAATGTAAACAAAGTAGTAGGTGGAGCTTCAGGTCTCACCTACTGAAGATGTGGACCAGTGGCAGCAAGAAGGTGTTTAGCAGCCAGTTAGAAGTTTTCCTAAAAGTTCACCCAGGCACACTGTTATGAACCACCGAAACAAATGCAAAACACTTTCTTTTTGGAGATTTTGTTCTAAATGACGTCATACCCGTTCATTCTTCAATTTCGTATGAAGTATATCTGGGCCTTGAACAAAAGTTTCCACTTACTCTTCATGTAATCTCATTGCTGTCTAGGAGAAACAATTAAAGGATTAGTTCACCCCAAATTGATAATTCTCTCATGATTTACTCACCTTTAAGCCATCCCAGATGTGTCTGTCTTTCCTTCTACAGCACAACCTAAATGAAGATTTTTATAAGCACATTTCAGCTCTGTTTGCCCATACAATGTAAGCGAATGGGTGCTTGACGGTCCAAAAGGCATATTTAGGCAGCATAAAAGTAATCTACATGACTCCAGTCGATCAATGAATGTCTTCTTAAGCAAATCGATAGGTTTTTGTAAAAAATAAATTGCTAATAGTAATAGTAATAGTAAACTTTTTTAACCTTTAAAAAAACGCTTTCTGCTACCAGTCGACCCATCACGGAGCTGTCGCGTGACGTAAGCGCAATGGCGTGTTCACGCGAGAAGTTGGAAGCGCACGCTTTGTATACAACAGAGGAATGAATGTCACGCGAAAATTAGGTCATTTCAGACAGCAGTTTCAGCTGGCAACAATTCTTTTAACCCTAACTGATGCAGTGTGTAGCTTCTCATTTCTTAAACAACCATGTTGGAAGACGTATCCCATAGTCGTGGAAAATATGTTACTGTGTTAACCTCCTAACAACTAAGGAGATTGCCGAAATCACTAGATTTGGGTTAAGAACTGTCCAACACATTCTTAAAACCTGGAAGTATAGTGGTGCACCGTCAGATTTGCGGAAGAAATGTGGTCGGAAAAAAATCTTGAATGATCATGATCGGAGATCACTAAAACGCTTGGTGAAGTCTCATTGTAAAAAATCGACAGTAGAACTCACGGCTATGTTTAATAGTGAAAGTAAGAGCATTTTCACATGCACAATGTGACAAGAACTTACAGGATTGGGACTAAACAGCTGTGTGGCCACAAGAAAGCCATTTGTTAGTGAGGCTAATCGAAAAAAACAACTTCAATTTGCTAGGGAGCATAAAGATTGGACTGTGGAGCAATGGAAAAAGGTCATGTGATCTGATGAGTCCAGATTTACCCTATCCCAAGGGTAAAGGGTAAGAAGGGTTAGAAGGGAAGCACATGAAGTGATAGTGCCCACTGTACAAGCCTCTGGAGGCAATGTTATGATCTGGGGTAGCTTCAATTGGTCAGGTCTAGGCTCAGCAAAGTTATGCGGCAATAAATTGAAGTCAGCTGACTACCTGAATGTACTGAATGACCAAGTTCTCTATCTGTCACTCACTCGACGTTGTGTCAATGTAGTGACACTAGGGGTCAATCTTGGGAGCCTGAGACACCTCTGGTCTTTGATAAAAGGCCAATGAAAATTGGCAAGTGGTATTTGCATACCACTCCCCTGGACATACGGGTATAAAAGGAGCTGGTATGCAACCACTCATTTAGATTTTCTCTTTGGAGCCAAACGGTCATGCTCACTAAGCTGAATTCCCACGACTGTTCGTTCACCTCTTCATTCATTTCAGCGGCTTCTCCCCCTTCTGCACTGGTGCACTGCAGAGAATGCCCCTGGGCACTTCGGCAGAAATAAGAGTATATTTCTCTAAAAGAGTATATATCTCTAAAAGAGCGGCACACACGGAACATCTTTTTAAAGACGCTTCTTTTTAAAGATGCCTTTCCATTTGTGTGTTATTCCTGGTTGCGCTCGTTATCTCTCGCCTTCTGATGGTCACGATCACTGTCTTTCGTGTCTGGGCACTGCTCATGCAGAGACAGCAGTCGTGGATGGGTCATGTACTCATTGCGAGAACATGTCCATGGCAACGATGCGGTCGCGGTTTACCTTCGTAATAAGCAAGCCACCCCAGAGGCTCCCCACCTTGGTCCTTCTACCCACAGGTGTGAGGCCAGTGTGGCTAGCACTGGGGGCAATTTTGGGGACCCCAATGGGACCACCTCCGCTGGGTATCCCCCCACGGACCTCCCATTCCCCAGCATGCTCGTCTGCCCCGATCGGGCTTCCAGATGAGTCCGCCGGCTCGTCTCATGGCGAGTTCAACCTCTTAATTTTTTAGCCCGCAAAGGTGATGAGCTCTCGAGCGCAGCATCGGAGAGCGGGCTCATCCAGTCAGACGCGGAAGCATCAGCTGGGCTCCTCCCTTCGGGTGCGGTCGCCCAGTCACAGGCTGACGCGGAGATGACGACATGCTTTCCCGGGCAGCTGCGAGCATCGGGCTAGAGTGGAACCCTCAGCTCTCCCCTGAACCCTCACGGCTCCATGATTGGTTCCTGGGCTCGCGGCGCCACTCAAAGCCACGCCTTTCCCCCGTTCCTTTCTTCCCGGAAGTGCATGAAGAGCTGACAAGGTCGTGGGAGGCACTTTTTACTGCCCGGTCCCGATCTTTCAGCTTCCCCGCCCTCACTACCCTCGATGGTGGGGCGGCCAAGGGCTTTCCGGCAATCCCCCCGGTGGATAAGGCGCTCGCAGTGCACCTATGCCCGCAGAGCACCGCCACCCGGCATGGGTGCCCAAAGCTCCCATCCAAGGCCTGTAGGTTTACGTCGTCTCTGACGGCCAAGGCCTACGGTGCCGCTGGACAAGCCGCCTCCGCCCTGCACGCCATGGCTCTCCTGCAAGTCCACCAAGCCAAGGTGCTAAAGGAACTGCACGAGGGTAGTTCCTCCCTGGGATTGATGCAGGAGCTGTCCACGATGTCCAACTTGGTGATCCAGGAGCGCCACCTTTCGCTCAACCTGGTCGAGATGGGAGAGGCCGACAAGGCACGGTTCCTTGCTGCCCCCATTTCCCAAGTTGGCCAGTCCGGCGACACCGAGGACTTTGCCCAGCAGTTCTCAGCGGTGAAGCAGCAGACGGAGGCTATCTGGCACATCCTGCCCCGGCGCGGCTCAAGATCCCGCACCCCGTCTGCTCGTCGCCAAGGGCGCCCCCCTGCGGTGACTGCACTGGCTCTGCCGCAGCCCGCCCCTGCGGCCCAGCCCCGGCATGGAGCCCACCGCAGGAAGCAGACGCCACCCATCTCGCAGGTGCCAAGAACTTGCGAAAGGCTTTGAAGCGCCCATGAGACTGGCGACCCAGGGATGACGAAACCTGCTGCTCTGGAGCTGGTAAGCAGACAACTCCATCCCCCGGTCGAGGGCCGGGAGGAGAATCTTTTGTTACCTTTGCATTTAATTGCACTGCATGCCCAAGTGGCTGCAGTACCGGAGAGTTCAGCAAGACCGGTTTCCTTGTTCCCTGGGTCACATCACGACCACGTCCACCACTCCATTTTGGCAGGTTTGGCACTCCAGCGGCGGTCTCCCCACCCCTGAGCGCCCAGCTGTGGCATCAATCTGCCCCCGATGTGACAGTCTCCACGGGTCACGAGGACAAGCCTCTTCCTCCCCCGTCCCAGGCTGTTCCGGGGGTGGTCACAAGGAGCCAGGTAAGTACTTCGATGTCCCTGAACTCAGCATGGCCACAACACAGTATAGCACCTCAGGCTCCGCCCTGCCGTGAGGCCCCACCCGCAGGTGCATCTGACGAGATTGTCCCTCCGGCCGAGATGAAGAAGGGGTTTTACAGCCCCTACTTCATTGTACCGAAAAAGGCTGTGGGTTGCGGCCAATCTTGGACCTGCGAGTACTGAACCAGGCTTTACACAGACTCCCGTCCTAGATGCTGAAGCAAAGACGCACTCTAGCGAGCATCTGGCATCAAGATTGGTTCGCGGCGGTAGACCTGAATGACGTGTACTTCCACGTTTCTACCTCGACACAGACCCTTCCTGCGGTTTGCATTCGAGGGTCGGGCGTATCAGTACAAGGTCCTCCATTTCAGTCTGTCCTTGTTCCCTCGCATCTTCACGAAAGTCGCAGAGGCAGCCCTTGCCCAGTACAGGGCTTTAGTTAGCACGTGTGCTGGGCCGGCAGTGAGTCTCTCTGAAAACTCGACTGCCACAGGGCTCGGAGGAAGTCAACCAGGGAACACAGTTTGTGAACACTACTGCTGGGAGTTAACAGTGCATGTCTTCAGCTCAGGGGAGGTGAAAGGCGCTATGTGCAAGCGATACACCCGACCGGCTGTCCCGGACTTGCCTGCTTGTGCATGCCACTACACGGAACGAAACCGTTCCACCCGGAGGTTGTAGAACCTCGCAAAGGTGTTGGGTGTTGCCCAGTCAGCTGCTCTTCAAATGTATGTTAGAGAGGCACCCCTGGCCAAGGCCCAGGAGGCCGCTACACCCCTGGTAGAATGGGCTCATAGCCCTACCGGTGGCGGCAAGTCCTGGGCGTGATATGCCATAATTATGGTGTCAATGAGCCAGTGGGCGATCCTCTGCTTGGAGACAGCGCTTCCTTTCCGCTGTGCACCAAAGCAGACAAAGAGCTGCTCAGAAACTCTAAAGCTCTGCGTGCGATCCAAATAGATGCGTAAAGCGTGCACCAGACACAGTAATGTCAGGGGTGGGCCTGCCTCCTCCTGGGGTAGCACTAAAAGGGGTCGTGGGAACCTTGGACACATAGCCCGATCGGGGTCTCAGGATCACGTGAAAGTAGCCCGAACCGAAATCCAGGCACGTTTCGCTGACAGAGAACGCTTGCAGGTCTCCTACCCTCTTGATGGAAGTGAGCGCAGTCAGGAGGGCAGTCTTCAAGGAGAGTGCCTTAAGCTCAGCTGACTGCAAAGGCTCAAAGGGGGCTCTCTGTAGACCCTGAAGAACTACAGAGAGGTCCCATGAGGGAACGAGGCGCAGTATGGAGGGATTCAGCCTCCTGGCGCCTCTCAGGAACCTGATGATCAGGTCGTGCTTCCCTAAGGACTTACCGTCCACTGTGTCGTGGTGTGCCGCTATGGCGGTTACATACACCTTCAAGGTGGAAGGGGACAGCCGCCCTTCCCACCTCTCCTGCAGGAAGGAAAGCACCGATCTGACTGCGCATCTCTGGGGGTCTTCCCGTCGGGAAGAACACCACTTAGCGAACAGACGCCACTTAAAGGCATACAGGCACCTCGTAGAGGAGGCCCTAGCCTGAGTGATCGTGTCTACCACTGCGGGTGGTAGACCACTTAGGTTTTCCACGTCCCATCCAGGGGCTAGACATGGAGATTCCAGAGGTCTGGTCACGGGTGCCAGATGGTGCCCCGTCCCTGAGAAAGAAGGTCCTCCCGTCGGGATAGTTGAAGATGTGAATGCCAACTTCCCTTAGCGGGGGTAGGTGCTTCGCATGTGGCCGTTCCCCGTAGGTAACCCCATGCGACGTATATCTTCCGCTAATTCGTTTCCCTGTTGGCAAACTGCATCTTCCTTGGGAAGAGGCCCCTCTGCCCCAGTCTCCATGCTTGTAGTAACTCCTCCCCTATAGGGTAGGACCTACCATGGGACTTCTCCACATGGCACACTTCCGACATAGCTCGGCAAGACCATGTGACGTATTTCCATTTAAATACCCCCCCTTTTTCTGGGCGAGGTGTGGTCTCCGTGGTGTCCTCCCCTTAGGAGGGACACCCCCCCCCCGACTAGACCTGGTCGGCCCAGTCGGATAATCCTCCTTTTTTTTAGGGAGTGGAAAAAAAGGGGATAAGAGGCCACGACTGGGCTAGCCCGTCTCTATCTTTTGGGTAGTCAACTTGTCCCAAAGGGCCGTTCGACACTCATAACAGTGTTGGGGGAGGTTATGTGTCGGCCTGGTGTGCCGGCTACGAGGCACACAGTGGTCTGCCTGTCACACACTGCCAGTTCACATAACACAGTTCAGCCAGTTGCTGCATTTTTTATAGGGACCTCTAGTGTCACTATATCGACACAACGTCGACTGAGTGACAGATAGGGAATGTCCTGGTTACTTGCGTAACCTCCGGAGACGTTGTGTCCCTCCTGCCACAATGCTGAACTACCCGCTGAAATGGCCAGGACCTTGTCTCGGCTCCTCAGCATAAAACCTGAATGAGTTGTTGCATACCAGCTCCTTTTATACACATATGTCTGGGGGAGTGGTATACAAATACCACTCGCCAATTTTCATTGGCCTTTTATCAAAGACCAGAGGTGTCTCGGGCTCCCAAGAGTGACCCCTAGTGTCACTACATCGACACAACGTCTCGTTCCCTCCATCAGGGAACGGAGGTTACGCAAAAAACCAGGACATTATCCCATCAATGGCTTCTTCTTCCCTGACGGCACAGCAATATTCCAGGATGATAATGCCAACATTCATCGGGCTCAAATTGTGAAAGAGTGGTTCAGGGAGCATGAGGAATCATTTTCACACATGAATTGGCCACCAAAGAATCCTGACCGTAACCGCATTGAAAGTCTTTGGGATGTGCTGGAGAAGACGTTACAGAGTGGTTCAACTCTCCTGGCCTCAATTCAAGATCTCGGCCAAAAATGAATGCAACTCTGTGACATTGCATAAGGTTTGAGCCCGGAGTGGTGATGGCGTAGTGGGCTAAAGCACATAACTGGTAATCAGAAGGTTGCTGGTTTGATCCCCACAGCCACCACCATTGTGTCCTTGAGCAAGGCACTTTACTCCAAGTTGCTCCAGGAGAAATGTCCCTGTAATAAGTGCACTGTAAGTCACTTTGGATAAAAGCATCTGCCAAATGCATAAATGTAAACAAGGTTGTTGAAAACAATGCCACAACGAATGTGCACCACAATCAAAGCTAAAGGCAGTCCAATGAAATATTAGTGTATGCAAATGTTTTTTTTTTTGGCCAGGCAGTGTAAAAATCTTAATTTCAGTTCTGCTGAAGAAATTAAAGAGATCTCATTTATGATTATTCTTTCTTATTGGTTTTGCTTCCAAATGAGTGTCAGCCAGTTTATGCAAATGTTGTACTGTTAATGTGCTCTCTAAAAACATGAAAAAATACAATTACTTGTGTATTTCTTTGTTTAAGCAAAATGTATTTGTCTATTATTGTGACATACTTGGATATCAGTAAATCCAAGGGTTCACATACTTTCTCCTGCAACTGAAACTGCATCTATGGCGCTTCACAATGTTAATACATATTAACATTTCTAATTAATGCATGCTGAAAATTCTTTCAAGCTTTACAGTCAGACTCAAGATGGCGGCGATTATTGCTGCTGCGTTGCGAGCTCCGAAACAACACTGTAGTGTTTTGTTTGTTTTGTTTACAATTCTTATGTTTTTTGTACTGGATGTTGTCTGCCTTATTGTCTATGACAGACAAACACTTTTGGACATTGGTTCAGCAATTACACACCACAAACCGGACTTCAAATTCCTCAATGCCGACCCGCTGTTTACAAACACACCAGCGGAGCCCTTTGTCTGGGCTGCCCGGCCGCAGAAACGCAGGAAGAAAAGGGGAAACAGAGCCGGCGTTCTCATCAGAATAAGACATCGCACAAATCGACCCCCGCTACCCAGTATTCTACTGGCAAATGTTCAGTCTCTGGATAACAAGCTCTGCGAGCTGAAAGCGTGGATCTCTTTCCAACGAGAGATGAGGGACTGCTGCATTATCTGCCTAACAGAAGCTTGGATGTCTGCTGAGATTCCAGATTCAGCCATTGAACACACGGGGTTCTCCGTGCACCGAGTGGACAGAGTGAAAGACCTCTCAGGTAAAAGCAGAGGTGGTGTATGTTTTATGATCAACAAATCCTGGTGTGATCAGAGGAACGTACATTCTATCAAGTCTTTCTGCTCTCCTGATCTGGAAATCTCATGCTTCTGTGTCGACCATTCTGGCTACCGAGGGAATTCACAGCGGTCATTATCACTGCTGTGTACATCCCGCCACAAGCCGACACAGACTGGGCACTCAAGGAACTGTACGGAATTATAAGCAAGCAGGAAACCGCGCACCCTGAGGCCGCGTTCATTGTGACCGGGGACTTTAATAAAGCCAGTTTAAAATCAGTCGCACCAAAATACCACCAACATATTAGTTTTAACACACGAGGGGACCGGGTTTTGGACCATTGCTACTCTCCCTTCCGGGATGGCTACAAATCCCTCCCCTGCCCACCATTTGGCAAATCGGACCACTCTTCCATTCTGCTTCTGCCCGCTTACAGGCAGAAACTGAAACAGGAAGCACCCACCCTCAGAACGATCCAGTGCTGGTCGGACCAATCAGACTCTACACTACAAGACTGTTTTGATCACGCAGACTGGGAGATGTTCCGGTCCACCTCTGATGACGACATCGAGCTTTACGCTGATAGCGTAACGTGTTTCATCAGAAAGTGCGTAGAGGACGTTGTTCCGACCAGAAAAATATGGATCTATCCGAACCAGAAACCTTGGATTAATAGCGATGTTCATGCGGCACTTGATGCGCGGACCACCGCTTTTAATTCCGGGAACGCGGAGGAGCATAAACAAGCCAGTTATGCCCTCTGAAAAAGATCAGCAAAATGTTAGTACAGGAACAAGATCGAAGGACAGTTTAACACCACCAACTCTAGAAGCATGTGGCAGGGAATTAACATCATCACGGACTTTAAAGGGAATAAAAACTCTGCCGTGAACACCGCTGCCTCACTCCCGGATGAGCTAAATACTTTTTATGCTTGTTTTGAGGGAAATAACAAAGCCCTCGCGGAGAGAGCTCTCGCGGCCAAAGCTACAGAGGTTAGTTCACTCTCCGTCTCTGTAGCAGATGTAACCCGATCCTTCCGACAGGTGAATATCCGTAAAGCCGCGGGTCCAGACGGCATTGCGGGCCGCGTCATCAGAGCGTGCGCGAACCAAATGGCTGATGTTTTTACGGACATTTTCAACCTTTCCCTCTCTTTGTCTGTAGTCCCCACATGCTTTAAAACGTCCACCATTGTGCCTGTTCCAAAGCAATCCAAAATAACTTGCTTAAATGACTGGTGTCCTGTTGCTCTGACCCCCATCATCAGCAAATGCTTTGAGAGACTAATCAGAGATTATATCTGCTCTGTGCTGCCTCCCTCACTTGACCCATTGCAGTTTGCTTACCACAACAACCGCTCCACTGATGATGCCATTGCATCTACAATACACACTGCTCTCTCCCACCTGGAAAAAAAGAACACTTCTGTGAGAATACTGTTTGTAGGCTACAGCTCAGCATTCAACACCATAGTGCCCTCCAAGCTTGATGAGAAACTCCGAGCTTTGGGCTTAAACAGCTCACTGTGCAGCTGGATCCTGGACTTCCTGTCAAGCAGATGCCAGGTGGTTAGAATAGGCAGCAACATCTCCTCATCACTGACCCTCAACACTGGAGCCCCGCAGGGCTGTGTTCTCAGCCCACTCCTGTATTTCCTGTACACCAATGCCATCATTAAGTTTGCTGATGATACGATGGTGGTAGGTCTGATCACTGACAATGATGAAACAGCCTACAGAGAGGAGGTGCACACTCTGACACACTGGTGTCAGGAGCACAACCTCTCCCTCAACGTCAGTAAGACAAAGGAGCTTGTGGTGGACTTCAGGAGAAGAGATAGAGAACACAGTCCCATCACCATCAATGGAGCACCAGTGGAGAGAGTCAGCAGCTACAAGTTCCTGGGTGTCCACATCACTGAGGAATTAACATGGTCCATCCACACTGAAGCCGTTGTGAAGAAGGCTCATCAGCGCCTCTTCTTCCTGAGACGGCTGAGGAAGTTTGGAATGAACTGCCACATCCTCACACGGTTCTACACCTGCACTGTAGTGAGCATCATGACTGGCTGCATCTCCGCCTGGTACGGCAATAGCACCGCCCACAACCGCAAAGCACTGCAAAGGGTGGTGCGAACTGCCAGACACATCATCGGAGGTGAGCTTCCCTCCCTCCAGGACATAAATACCAGGCGGTGTGTGAAAAAAGCTCGGAGGATCATCAGAGACTCCAGCCACCCGAGCCATGGGCTGTTCTCACTGCTACCATCAGGCAGGCGGTATCGCAGCATCAGGACCCGCACCAGCCGACTACATGATAGCTTCTTCCCCCAAGCAATCAGAATTTTGAACTCTTGATCTCCCACGATCAAATACATCAGCACTGCACTTTATTACTCTTATATCTCACACCGGACTGTCATAAATTATATTATTATTATATTATATTCTCTCTTAACAACTTACTATCAACCGACAGCCTGAATGTCAATACAGTACAATACAACCTACTGTACATTCTATATATACTATATATACTTTTTTTATTGTATAATGTGTATTATATATCATGTGTATTGTATACTGTACATTGTATGTTATTATTTGTACATTGTGTTGTGTGTAATTATGTATATTAGATTTTAAACTGTGTTGTAATCTGATGTTTATTGTAAATTGTCTCATCACTGTCACGACTACTATGTTGCTTGGAACTGCACCCAAGAACTTCACACACTATTGCGCTTGTGTATATGGTTGTGTGACAATAAAAGTGATTTGATTTGATTTTGATTTCATACGTAAATACAACTGTACTTGTGCAATCATGGAAATGTGCCCTGTATGCTGAGCAATTACTGTGTCATCTCAATCATTACAGCCACAACAGTACATCAATGCATAATGTATGGCTGCTAACAAACTAGAGTTGATTGTCTTAAGGTTGTATCATAACTACATGATTCATGATGCTAAAGGAGACTTAACAAGAAAACAGTTAATAAACATAAGTTTGAAAGAATGAAGAAAGATGCAACAGTATGGTAAAAAATGACATGAAAGTATTAGATGTGACAGCACAGGAAGGAGCCAAAGAAAATGAGACGGTGAGTGACAGAAGGGGAATAACAATAAAGATATGTGAAAGACAGACAACCACAAAGAGCATTTGAGAAAGGTGTTTGATTATGCACTGTGATGTGCATATATTGACGAAAATGTCAAAGGTTCTTTGCACAGACTCTCAATTACTGTAGCTCTGACAGATAGAGAGATAAAGAGACTCTACTCATAAATGCTGAACAGAGGATAATCTAAAGTCATGGCCAGCAATCCTCTCCTGTACCTTTTCCTTTTTATTCACTTGGGAAATGTGCTTAATTGATTTGACATGTCTCCAACTTTTTTAAACATTAATGAGCAGTACATTACAGTACTTCTTTAACAATAACTGATTTATTGCATCACACAATTTTTTTTTTACTTTTAAAGATCCAAATTTACGTTTTTTTAAGTCCATGTCTTTTGGCTTTCAAGACATTTTTATGCTATTTATAGTCTTTCTCTTCTGGGAAAACGGAGCAAAAATATTGATGACCCATCTTTCACTACAAAGATTTTTGTCCAATCAAATAATTTCTAGAATGAGAATGTCCCTCACCAAAATACCATCTACAACCTCCTAACAAGTAGCAAATCATTGTTCTTGGCTATGATGTAGCCTAACTTCTGACTATTGGCTATTTTAGAAAAAAGGATGAGCCCTTCCTGCCAAAACTTTCTGTTTTACTAGGAAATACGTCAACACAGGCGAGAAAACTGTGCACATCAAGGGATTTCACGCAATCTTAAAACCCTGAGGGAAAACATAAAGAAATCTCAAAGCTCGGCAGCTCTTAAAGGTGCTATATGTAAGATTGACAACAAGCGTTTGAAATGGGTACTGCAGTCCAAATTCAAAATATTGGAGAGTTTTCTGCCCCGCCCGAGAACTCTAACCTAATGCGGGTTGCCAGAATTAGCCAACTCATCATCCGTTTTAAAGGATTTCTGGGCTTTAAGCTGTCTCCATCTTCCAAAGGCATCTCCAATATTTATCCTTGTTTTACTACGCCTCTTGTCATGGTGGTTTTTAGACGGATGCGAGGCTTTTTAGGTCGGGTGGAATCTGTTATCTCTGATCCAGTTTGTTTACTGGCTTCCATGGCTGCAGCATGCAGTGTTGTTTGCCTGCAAACTTGTTGAAGTCTGGCAACCCGGCGGTGTCAAAATACTATTGGTGAATGGGCAGTGGGTAGGATCACACAGGCCAAAACATAAACAGAAATTACAGCCTGGAATGGAAACATCAAAGTAGAATATACTGGCTGTAGCATTGTTATCGGAGAAGCCAGTATTTCAACTTAGCATGTTTCCTAATTCTCTAATGACTTATTATGGTCATTTTATGATTTAGTACAGTAAAAATACTACATATAGCACCTTTAATGATAAATAATTAAATAGTAAACCTAGATTCATAATGCAGCATGACAAATCTCTATTAACTAGACTTGAAATAAGTGTCATAAATATTTCATTATTCTGCATGTATTTCAGTGGAATTCATTGAAAATAATTGCTTATGAGTGTTTAGAAAAGAAATGTCAGGAAAATCAGCCATGTTCACTGTGAGAATAGCCTCAGTCTTTCCACCGTCTAACATCATGCAGATAAAGAATATTGTCCATCTTCTCAGATAAGCATGCATAATTTGTGTAATACATAGAAGCACAGTGGCTTGGAGCTATATTCGGGCTTTCAGCAGAGAAGTGCATTGAGCTGTGAGGATTGACCACTGCCCTCATAGAGACTGGTGGAATTGAGGGGGCTTGAAGAGATTTGTAAGCCATATGGAACAGAAGACAGAGCCAACGAGGCAGAAATGTTCAGCAAATATCGCAGAAACACAGCATCTTCAGTGTTGGCTGATTACACTGATGAACTCTGAAATCTAAGTCAACAGGAAATGGAGGGAAAAGACAAATAAGAGAGTTTAAAATGTGTGAAGGGAGGAAAGACAAAGAAAAGTGACAAACTATAGAGCTGAATGGGAAAAAGCAACGACATTAAGGCCTGTGTTACACATCCAATGTCTGTGTTGCATTAGGGGTGTTGCAGTTACAGGCGTGCGTTGTGCTTTGGGCTACTACATTGCATATTTCCTTTATTAATGGACATAATTTATCAAATGTCATCGGGAGTGGGATATTTATAATTATTAGAAACTTGATTATCATGAAATGATATTTACATAAGGTTAGAGTGATTCTACAGTATAACAGTGGTCAGAGGTGAAATAAAAAACATGGGGTTTGCAGTGTCTAAATCTTTCATTGTTGACAATTCTCATCCATATTTTTATCCTCACTTTAATGCATATCTTGTCATTTTGTTTAGATACTCAAGTGTACTAAAATGAGGGCATGCAAGAAAAATGTGACTGTATAGAAACGTGCACTGTCAGCACATTCTACATCAGGTCTTCAACTTCACATCTTGTGAATAATAATAAACCTTATTCCTTATTAAACCTCATCAAGTAAAAATGTATATTTATATACACAAAACCCTTCATTTGGTGAATATATTGGCTGTAAAAAGCTTTATTTGGTAAATACTTAATTATAGAGCACTGGAGTCAAGCCTCCTTCATTTTTAAAAAAAGAGTCCCCGATGTGTTTTGGCTGTTTCATAGTTAAGTCCTGCATTATGCACCAAATCTTCATTTCTCTGGTTATTATTAGGATTTTAGACTCTTGTAGCCTCAATGTCTGTTCACAGTGAGGAAAGACTATGATTTATTTATTTATTTATTTTTTAACGAGCAATCAGTTATCAGCCTTTTCCACCACCCAGTTATTGGTATCGGCAAAATCTACATGGATCCCAAACCCCAGAGTGTACCCTATAAAAAAATTTAATTGCCTGGATTCAGTGAATAGAAAGTAGTTGAATAGAAAGTAGTCCGAGTATTTTGCTCCATTATTTTACGTTGCTTCATTAAAGCATTTAAAACACAAAACAACACAAATTCTCGCATGAACGCATGCCACTGTGAACAAGCTTCTCCCATAGCGCTCAGGAACGTGCTACAGACACCAAGATTTTCGCTGTGAATTACTTTGTTGCATGGACTGTTATGATGCTTTTGGGTCCTTTATCCACTATCACTGTACTGAAAATATGGCCCGCTATATTCATTAAAACATCTCCTTTTGTGTTCATGTCTGGTTTGGAACAACATGAGGGTAAGTTAATTATTTTAGAATTTTCCTTTTTGGGTGAACTATTCCTTTATGTTAAAAGAGAAGGAAAACATAGCTGAACAATGTACTAAATGACAGTGATTATAATGAACTGATAAAAAAAGAAGGTTCTCCCTGGTGAAGAGGAGAGCTGTGGAATAGACAGACAGAGATTCTCATACTAATGATTTCTCTCTAACAAGCCTCTTCTTGGCCTTTAAAGTGGCAATGCTCTGAGAGTGCTTGAGAGAGATATTTCCTCCCGATTTCCACCATAGACGAATAAGAGAAATCATATTTTATCCAGCTCTTATAATTGAACATATGCACTGTAGCCTACAGAGAAGACAAGACTCTTGGGTTAAATGACCTGGTATCACAGTCAGGTCATCAAACTGTTGTGTCACATTCTGCAGAGATAATAACTGCATGGAAACACAGAGGCTATGTTCAGCATTTTCTGTCAATCAAAAGGGGGCAGAATAACGTGTCAGACAATAAGCCTACTGTGTATGAAAGAAAATGTCTCTTGTGTGGAATTACTTTAAATTGGGTGACAATTACAGCAAAGCTGCACTTGAATTTGTAAGCTAGAATTTTACAAAGTGGAACTTTTGGAAAACTAATTTCATTACTCGTATTAAATTTCCACATAGCAAGGAATATTAGGATAATATTTATGTGCCAGATAACATTGACATCAAGACTGTAGTACAGAATGCACAAGCTTTGTCTATTAGGACTGAAATGCAGGACTACTCATAAATGCACACTCTCACACACAAGCACAGACATATGATGTGTTGAATGGGCAGATTAGAGAGCGGTAATGTGTAACTGAGGATATGGCCTGTAAACATGGTCTGATAATTACACTGGGCTGCTTTCTCCATGGCCTCTACAATAATAAGTAAAGTAATAATGGAATTAGTGGTTGCCACTTAAATAAGGAAGGCTTGCGCTAGCCTCCATTAATCATACGTACAAACACACACACACACACACACACACAAGTGCAAATGCATCTGATTAAAACATAAAATCAAAGTTACAACCTGTCCTGCACAACTCTTCTCCTCTCTTTTGTCGTGTCTCACGGCACACTCTTGGCTTACCCAATAGAAGATGATTCATTTCAATCTTCCCTCCTCCTATTCTTCTCTATTTTAAAAGCCAGATATCTCACTAAAAAGCACATAGGAGCCAAATAGGTGCTTGATGTTTAAACATCCAGGAACCTTTTCACCTTCTTATTGAAAAGGTGAAAAGGTAATTTTTTCTCATTCTATTATTTTAGAATGGACATGTCTGCTTTTCAAAAGTGGGGAAGCAGTCACTTATCATTGGCAAAATATCAATTTTTTTATTTTTAGTGACAACAAATGTGTGCTTCTCACACTACTACTAGAACAGTAACATTAATTAAATTGATAGTTCACCCAAAAATGAAAATTCTGTTAACATTTGCTCACTCTCATGTTGTTCCAAAACGGCATGATACTCTTTCTTCCATGTTAACACCAAAGGCTAAATGTTAGCATCAGTGACCTTTTACTTTCATTGAGTGAAAAAAGATACAATGAAAGTGAATAGTGACTGAGACTTATGTTCTGCCTAACATCTCCTTTTCTGTTCCATGATAAAAGAAGTCATACGGGTTTGGAAAAGCATGAGGGTGAGTAAAATGATGACAGCATTTTCATTTGTGTCTGAACTATCCCTTTAACGACAAAAACTGACCTAAAGTTTAATGTTATTATTGTTAACAAAAAATGAAGCAAACATTTTTTTGTTAATTGAAATACAAATAAAAACTAACATAAGCAGAAACACTGACACTAAACTAAAATACATTTTCATGACTCCAAAACTAACTAAAACCAATTTATTTTAATTTTAGTTTTTGATAAACAGTACAATATGAATTATACAATTTTTACAACCTGCCCTCATTAAATATGAAAATGCCACAAGATAACACTATAGACGGCTCTGCGGCAGCCCTAAAATACTAACACTGAAACTAGAAAAGAATGAAAAAATAAAATTTAAAGGACAAATTGAAAATAAAATAGAAATAAAAGCTAAATTAAAAACTATAATAATTGAGTTTTAAATAAGTCTAGTAGCTTTAAAGCAACTGGCAGTGGTACAGACACATATACACACAAACAAACAAACACACGCACGCACGCACACATGTTGGTGCGGCTATCCTTATGAGGACTCTCCATAGACATAAAGATTTTTATACTGTACAAACTATAGATTCTATCCCCTAAACCTACCCCTAAACCTAACCCTCACAAGAAAGTTTCTGCATTTTTAAATTTTTTACATCAAAAAAACGTGGTGCCGTTTAGTATGTTGAATTATGGGGACACTAGAAATGTCCTCATAAACCACAATTTTAGCATAACACCCTTGTAATTACCAGTTTGTAACCTAAACAAATGTCCTCATAAACCACCCAAACCCACACACACACACACACACACATACGCACACACACATATGCACACACACACACATTAGTTAGCAAATTTAAAGGGAATTTGCAACAGGAGGGAAAGCCAACAACACGTATTTTTGTGATAAGGGCTTGTGGTCTGTAGGGAGTTTGCTATATGTGTGAAGATGGGACAGAGCGCTCTTATTTTTGTTAGTGCAATTAAAAGCTCCTTGACTGGTACCTCTGGGATGGGGAAAATATTGCTCAAACAAGGCGGGGACTTACACTTTAATTAAATGGCAAAAAGAAAGGGGAAGAAAACCAACACAGAAGAGTAAATATGTTAGATCAATATGACTGTTGAATCAGTGTGATGTTAGAGCAACATGTTCAGCAATGACATGAATGGATATGATGTTTCTCTCAGTGCTACAGTGGCCCCAAGAAGTATTTGGACACTTGAACCACAAAATGTTTGAATTCACTGTCATTGTGCAAAATATCAAACCAAGTGTGCATTTATTTTAAAAACAGACAGCACAAGCAATGTTTTCAAGCACATTTAACAAAAAATAAGTTTGATGGGTTTGAAATGATAAAACAGATACAGGGTAGTGTTTGACCATCAGTTGAACGTTATGGACCACATCGCAAAGGAAGCCCGATTATGCAGATGTGCACTGTACAACAATAGGAAGATCAGACTTTTCCTTTCTGAGCATGCTACACAATTTCTTGTCCAAGCTCTTGTCACATCTAGATTGGACTACTGCAATGTTCTTCTGGCAGAACTTCCTGCATGTACAATTAAACCTCTGCAATTGATCCAGAACACAGTGGCACATTTGTTTTTCAACAAGCCTAAAACAGCACGTCACACTTCTGTTCATTGAACTTCACTGGCTGCTAATGGTTGCTTGCATCAACTTCAAGGCATTGATGCTCGCTTACAGAACAGCCACTGGTTCCACACACCCTTACAGTATCTACTCTCAAGACTTCAAGTCTATGTGCCCTGCAGAAGCCTACGATCAGCTGCTGAATGGCGCCTCGGCACAAAATCACTTTCTCAGACTTTCACTTCCACCGTTCCTTGCTGGTGGAATGACCTTCCAAACTCAACATGAGCAGCTGATTCTCAAACTACTTTTAAGAAACATCCAAAGACACATCTCTTTAGTCAGCACTTGAACCAATTTTACTAATGCACTAACTGTCTTCTTTCTCTATAAAAAAAAAAAAAAAATCTCACCCCATTCTTTCACCACTCTCACCTTCCTCCCTACTTACACTTCTCTGAGGAATTTGAAACTTTGTACTGCAGCACTTATCATATTATTGTCTTGTTAGGACGAATTACTTTTGCTGTATTCCTCATTTGTAATTCGCTGTGGATAAAAGCGTCTGCTAAATGAATAAATGTAAATGTAGTTAAAAATTAAGACAAAAGCATTTGGACACTTTCTGGTTGTCAACTGTTAGTGGAACATGCAGTTATTGTGATGAACTACACCTGTGGTTACTCTGCTAAAACACCTGTGTGAACTTGATGGGAACTGACTTCACACACCCATTAAAATCACATCACACCTGTAGCTTCAAAGTCAAAGTTCAAATTAGAGTTAGAAA
Source organism: Myxocyprinus asiaticus (assembly GCF_019703515.2). Taxonomy (NCBI): domain Eukaryota; kingdom Metazoa; phylum Chordata; class Actinopteri; order Cypriniformes; family Catostomidae; genus Myxocyprinus; species Myxocyprinus asiaticus. Next base: position 27,334,849 of record NC_059372.1, on the reverse strand, counting down.
AGCTTAGAAAAGTGAAGTTAGTTCTGAGAAAAGTTCTAGCATCTTTTGTTTGCAGATCCCACTTGGTCTGTGATTAGTGATGGGGAGCTGACTCCAAAAGAGTCGATTCCTCGACTCTGATACAGGAATCGATTCTTTTGTTCGACTCTGTAACTTTATGAACAGGACATTGTGATTGGCTCAAAATAACGAATTGCCATTCTTAAGAACCAATCACATCCTCTACAAACACCTGTTGGTTGGTGGGACACCACCTCATTCATCATGTGTGTTTGAGTGAGAGATAATGTCAATGCGTGCAAAAGAGAGAGAGGGTCTGATTTTAAAACTTTCGGAAGTTTGTGTAGTATTACATCAATGCAAGGGACAGTGGTTGGAGAAGTGGATTCTCCCAATTTGTCTAGTTTCTATATGACAATTAAATTATTTCCAACCCAGCCTGTTTCTTGTTATTTTCCCTCTTAAAAGTGCATATGAGCAGCAACAAGGGAATGACACTGTTACCAGTCATTTTAAGGTAAAGTTATGCAATGTCTAATGTGATTAAAGACTGCAATCTTCACAGGGTCATCGCCAGAACATATGGAATAGGAAACACTATTAACTTACAGGCAAGCTAGTGATATTTTATCAAAGCAATAACCACACCAATATATCTTAATTAAACCCACTGCTATTTAATCCATTGTGGTCAAGACTGTTGAGTTTAAAAAGCTGCCGTTTTAAAATTTTCACCATACGTTCCATAAAAAAAGAGATTTCACGCAACATACTGTATGTTCCATTTAAAAACAATGGTCCAAATTAATTATTATTTATTTTGTTTTATTATGTCTCCATAATATGCCTATTAATAATTACTGAAGTGAACTGAGCAAGAAAATATGTGCAATTTGTTTTTCCATCAGCATGGAAGCCATCTAAACTAAAGTAAGTAAGCTTCTCCCATCCCACTAACGTTAGTGTTTGGATTTGGTAGGAGAAACTGACCAACAGTTACAGAAAAACTTTATCACGGAGTGGCAACTGGATGCAATTAGCAGTGAAAATTAAACTATGATTTTTATAATTTTATGCCTGACAAGCAATTTTTGGGGGGGGGGGGGGGGGAGGCACTGCCCACTATTGGCCATCCCTGGTGACGGCCCTGAATTTTGAAACTATCCTGATAAATGGAGTCGAAGAGCCAACGGCTGGAATTGGGAATCAGGAGTCGACTCAAAAAAACTCAAAATCGAACACCCCTATCTGTGATATTTTGTTAACGATGCAATAAAATTCATATATTTTTAAGTGTGACTTAAGTGTTCAAAAGGGCCAGTGTATTTAAAGCTGAAGTATGTAATTTCAGAGACACTAGTGCCACCAAACGGAATTGCAAATATAAACTATGTTTTCAAAACAGCTTTCTGAATATGCCCCTCGTCTGTAGTTGTTTAAATAGTTATATAGTCCTGCCCCCAACTCACACCATTGGTTATGGGTGGGTCTAAACGGGATCCTTAAAACAAAGTGCCACAAAGAAACAGTATTTACAGTTTTCGAGAAAATTTACCTGTTAATTGCTTACCTATAGTTGTCTCTGCATATTAAGCAGGGATAGAAGAAAGTATTTTAACACTAGTAAAGTTGCATACTTCATCTTTAAGACCCACCATTGAAATTACCACAACTTAAGGTCCGGCAGGACATTTTATTTCCATGCAGGGAGCCAGAAAATTTTCAATGGTTCACAAACTCTCTCACAACTTGGCAAGTCAGAATAATGTACACCTGCTATTGCTGAATTCTTTGTACACTGCATCCATGCTTACTGTGCTCAGGAGGAGGTGAATACATTGACAGTGTGCCTCTGTTAATTTACTCAAACACAGGAGATGGATTAAAAATATGCATTTAATATAACCAGTGGACTGACTAAGCAATTTCACAAGGCCACACATTTATAGTGGTCACTTGGGGGTGAATGTTGTTATACTGGAGAACTGCTCCCTGTTATCAAGCAGTGAAATTGAGAGATAAAGAGAAACAAATATATTTGCACCCTCCAGTGCTGTACATACAGTGTACACAACAACATATAAATCTTTCCCTGCCTGTCACATGTTGAGACTGAAAACATTGAAGCTGAGCTGTCAGAGAGAGGAGGTTTAGCTCTCAACCATAGCAACAGAGCCTGTGTGTGTGTGTGTGTGTGTGTGTGTGTGTGTAGTGTGTGTGAGAGAGAGAGAGAGAGAGAGAGAGAGAGAGAGAGAGAGAGAGAGAGAGAGAGAGAGAGAAATTTAGTAGCTATGCACAAGTGATTAAGATATCCCAGTGGTTCCCAAACTGTGTGCACCCTTAGAGATGCTCAGAGGGTCCTTTTGGTAATGCACAAGATTATATTTGTATATAACAGATCACAAATGTACCTATTTGACATAAGTTGTAGTCATACAAGTTTGTGATTTATTGACAAATAAAATTGTAAGCATTAAAAGTAGGGCTGTCAATCAATGGAAAATTTAATTGAGTAAATTACATGGTATGTTGATTAATTATTCAAATGAATCACACATAATTGCATTTCGGTCCAACAGTCTGCAGGAATCCATTTTTAAATTACGTTTGCCCAAAGTAGACTGGTGGGCATTCACACAGGACATGTTCTTACATTCCGTTTGCGCTGCTTTATAGGAGAATAGTCACCCAAAAAGGAAAATTCTGTTCTAATTTATTCAACCTCATTTTCTAATGCGGAACACATAAGGAAACATTTTAAGAAATATTCTGGACCGTCTTTTCAATACAATGGTAGTTCATACGGACTTGCCTTAGAGCCTATAAAAACACCCAAAAGTATCATAAAAGTAGTCTATACATCTTGTGTTTTATTCCAAAGTCTTCCGAAGGCATACAATAGGTGTGGGGATAAACAATCTGAAATGTAGCTCACTTTTTAGTAAAAATCTTGACCGCCATTGGAAGTTCATGAGAGTAGGGCATATTTTAAGCTCTGAACAATGCAAGTTTTCACATGAACATGCTAGCCACTGTGAACGAGCTTCTCTTATAGTGCATATGATACTTTTGGGTGTTTTTTAAGTTTTAAAGTAATTCATTATCAACTGCCATTGTATTGAAATGACGAATCAGGATATTCATTAAAAATTATCTTTTTGTGTTTCACATAAGAAAGAAAATCATACTAGTTTGGAACGACATGAGGGTAAGTGAATTAGACAGAATTTTAATTTTTGGGTGAGATTTTCCTTAAATTGTTTATCTTGAATTGTTTCTTAATTTACATCAGACAGACATCTTTCCATCAGATCTCACTGTCTTTGCTGGAGGAATGCTAATGGAATTTTTATCATAAATTGGAACCAATCCTAAGTGGGATCAACCAAGTATCCTCTAAGAACCCAATTAGATTCCACTGGATAAACTGATTTTTTTTTTAGTGTGTGTGTTTAATTTCAGTGTATTCAGTAGGACCAGGAGGATTCTTGTTTGATCACATTTGGATTGGTTCCAAATCATGGTTAGAATTTTCCTTTAGGATTTTCTCACAAGAACAGTTATATTTATTACTCCAACAATGAAAAATGGCTTTGAGCTGACATTCCAACATTCACATTTGTTTTGTATATTGTTTTGTCAATAAGGCTTTGTTTAAATTGATTTAGGAAGAAGGCGAGAGAGATTGTTGTGAGAGAGTGTTCAATATGCTCACCCTGCTCATAATCGAATTCCTCCACAGTGGAGACGAAGTGAGGTCTGGAGTAGAAGTTGTGGGGTCCGGGTTGCTGGAGACCTCCCAGGCTGAAGAACGCCCTGTCGGTGGCAGCACAGCAGGAGAAGGCTCTGCGGCTGGGGATACACGGGTACCGTGTCCAGCTCTTCATCTCCAGGTCAAAGGCCTCAAATGCAGTCACTGGCAGCTTGCCCTGACGCCCACCTGTTGGACACGGGGAAAGTGAGAATAGGATTAGAGGAGTGTTTGGAAAGATTGAGCTGGAGGGACAGGAGAGTGAGTGAGTGTGGCTGGTGTCTCTCTGATAGGACTCAGTCAGTGTGTCACGTCTGTCCCTGCTGGGAGTCAGTGTGTATGCGATTACCACATGTCACGGCTCACTGACAACACTTTGATCTCCTCAGACAAGCTGACAGCCAATTCCATTATTGGGTCTCTGACACACACACACACACACACACACACACGTACGCACCCACGCATACACACATACGCGCGCACACACACACACACACACACACACGCACAAAACGTAGTCACACACAAGTCTGCATATAACAGCACATAAACATACAAAGTGATGCACATACAAATGCACAAAGACACACATTTACATTTATTAATTTAACAGATGCTGTTATCCAAAGGTATCCACACTGTGAAAGATTTTGCCAGACTGTACGATACACATCGTAGCCAAGACTTTGGTCCCAATCATCCCGACTGGGTTTTATCTCAACTGGACTTCACAGGATTAGTCACATTGTGCGACTGTGATACAAAATTTCGGGCACTGCCAGAACTTCGTTGGAGGCTAAGATTCATCGCAAAGGCAATTATTTAGCCACTGGTGAACATTTCACACTAAGCTATCAAAGACTACCAATTTTTCCCTATGAAAAGATAATTTTTTCGATTCCTGAAATTTGTCTCAGACTGCAAAATCTTGGCCAATATTAAACAGTGTCAGAGTAGATGCATATCTGATTTGACTTAAATGAAAATAAGCCTGTGAGGGACAGACGTACAGTTAGTTCAAAATGTAGTATTGTTCTATATGGATAGTGATCATTCAGCCGATAAAACATTGAAAACAAGTTTTACCACAAATTAGACAAAGAAACCCAAGAAGAAAAATGTATGAAAACTAGTCATAACTCAAGCCTCGTTCACACCGCCAGCGACACACAGCAACAAAGCGACAAAATGTCATCTTATCTGTGATTAGATTTTCTAAAGCTATGGCCAGTTGTGCAGTCCACCAATAAAGTTAGAGCGACAGCAGTAGGAACGCCCACTAGTAACTTAACAGTACAGGGACTAACAACAACAGGGACAATGTTGCTGGTTGTGTGAACAGGTCTTTACACTGTAAAAAAATGTCAAAAACTAAATTAGGTTGACATTTTTGGGTCTGGTTGAGTAGAAAAATGTCCTCAAGGTAACATTAGCACATTTTTAACTTTACTCTGCATGACATATTGAACGAAATCTACTTTCTATTCCTCGCAGCCTCGTTTTGGTTCATGTCAAATTAAACATATCTGTCTAGCCTGACTGAGGTACATACTGTACAAAAAATGAAACTGTACAAAAACCTAAATCTCTCTGAAAAACAATTGAAGAAGTGTATGACTCATAGGTTTGTTGTACAGAGCGTATGTATATGAGAGTTAAAATGCTGTCACATTTCCAGGCACGTCTTTATTTTTTTGTTTCCTTCACTCACACTTTCTTCTCTTTTCCATGCTTTCACAATGTGATGGATCTACTCCCAGCACCGGCATTACTAAGAGCCCTCTGGGAAAAAGAACAGAGTCAGAGAAAAACACACACAAAAGAAAACAAAGGAAGAGAACCTGTCTGAGGAATAATGTGAAAGAGAGGACAGAATATGTAAATGCAATGACGAGAGAGTGTCAGAGTAACAGAGGAAAAAGTGTTGTGAAATGGGCAGCATACAAAAAAACAAAAAGTGCCAGTAAGGTTACAGCAGTCCATTTAAAGTGAGTTTGTTCTCCTGACCTTTTCTGCACTTTCCCTAATTAACTTATTTTAATTCTTTTAGACTTTTTGCTTTCAATCATTAATGCCTCCACAGTCAAAATTGTGAAAAATTAGCTGAGGAGAACAGGGAAAATAAATAAGCGAATTGAAGAGAGATATGTGCAAGGGGTTGATATTGAGCTGAGTGATGGACCTGCTGAAAAACAACATCACAGCTTAAACCAGCTAAAGACCAGCAAGGCTAGGAGACCAGCTGAAGAACAGCTTGGCCAGGCTAAGGGCATTTTCACACCTGGCTTGTTTGGAACATTTGTTTCGGAACCTAGTGTGTTTTCTCACATAGTTCGGTTCGTTTAGGCATATACTGTATGTACACAACAATCACACTTGGACCTGCACCAAAACAATCGGTCCGAGACCACCTAGGCGAGGTAGTCTTGGTCCGATTGAAAACAAACTCTGGAGCAGTTTGTTTGTAGTGTGAATGCAATCCCACCCAACGGAACAACGATCCAAACAATATCCCTATAAAAACCATGAGCATACCTGAGGGATCTGCAGAAAAGAAATCTGCAGGTCAGCAAGTCACTGTAATATGTAATATGTGTGCTTGTATGTGCATGCGAGTGAGAGAGAGAGCTCTTTGACTGGGAGAATGGGCACTTTTCATTGAATGAAATTATTAACTAATGACGGATAAACATAATGATGTAAATGATGTACATTTGCAACTCATATCCATCAAAGTGATGGATAATATTTATTTGCAGCTATACCAGCTGAAGACCAGCATGGCCAGGTTAGGAGACCAACTACACCAGCTCAAGACCTGCTTGGCCAGGCGAGAAGACTAGCTAGACCAGCTGCAGACAAAGCATGGCCAGGCTAGGAGACCAACTACAGTAGATCAGCATGGCTAGGCTGGGAGACCAGGTAGACTATCCTAAGCCAGTTAAAGGTGCTATATGTAAGATTGACAACAAGCATTTGAAATGGGTACTGCAGTCCAAAATTCAAAATATTGGAAAGTTGTCTGCCCCACCCCAGACTCGAAGCTCATGCAGGTTGCCAGAATTAGCCAACTCTGCATCCGTTTTAAAGGATTTCTGGGCTTTAAGCTGTCTCCATCTTCCAAAGCATCTCCAATATTTATCCTTGTTTTGCTACACCTCTTGTCATGGTGGTTTTTAGATGGATGGTGAGGCTTTTTAGGTCGGGTGGAATCTGTTATCTCTGATCCAGTTCGTTTGCTGGCTTTCATGGCTGCAGCACAGATCAAATCTGGCAACCCGGCGGTGTCGAAATACTATTGGTGAGTGGGCAGTGGGTGGGATCACACAGGCCAAAACATAAACATAAATTCCGGCCTGGAATGGAAACTTCAAAGTAGAGTATACTGGCTGTAGCATTGTTATCGGAGAAGCCAGTATTTCAACTTAGCATGTTTCCTAATTCTCTAATGACATATTATGGTAATTTTATGATTTAGTACAGTAAAAATATTACATATAGCACCTTTAAGACCAGCAAAACATCAGAGGGGCTGACTTTTAGCTGATTTTTTTTTTTTCCAGCAGGGAGTACACACTCACACACTAAAGAGTGGCTGGTATTGGTCCAAACCCGACCACAGACAGATTTGAAGACAGACATCCGCTGTGTAGCCAGCCATGAATACACACTTGTGTGTGAAACATACACACATAAATGCAAACTATCCAAAATAATTATATTTACTCCCAGTGAATCAGGAAATAAAAAAAACAAAAACAAAGAGTGCTTGAATGTTACAGCATAGGTTTAAAAATATGGCAATGTGTGTTAGTATAGAAGTTTTTTTTTTATTTTCTTTTTTTAAATACTTATCCCAGTTGAATGTACAGAGACAACTACAAGTAAAATATTCATAGGTCGTTTTCCCTGAGGAATGTAAACAATGTGGCCAATCTGTGCCACTTTCAAAAACATTGCTGTTTATATGAGCCAAGGAGGTCTATAATACCTGGTGTGATCTATCTGTTAGGTTAGCATGACCCCCTGGAGGTATGCAAATCTTTGCTCATGACTCAGATAACATTTTGAACCAATTTGACTAATCACACACAAAATATACACTTTATTTTGTCCATGTTTATAAATGTTTGAAAGAATGTGAGAAGCTAATCTGTCCTTTTTAGTTGATTTCTATCTCTGATTAGCATGCCACATGGAATCTGCTCACGCAAAACTTCACAGATTTCTGATAAACTGTAACACCTGTCATTCAGTATGTCAAACTTCAGCAGCTTTTTGTGTAATTGAGCTACACTCTTTATCTCTCTGTTCAAGTTTTACATGACAAATGCTGCATTCCATTCAACTCAAAAAGTCGGAATTTCCAGCTTCCTACTAGGAAAAGTGCAATAGGATGCCACTTGAAAACTTGGAAACTTGTGTGGAAATCTTCAACTCCAATTTCACCAATATGCAGGTGCGTGATGTCACACAAACATGTCCGCACCCAGGAAGATGTACAAAGTTAGTGATAAACGTTAACTTTTATGAAATAATATCGATCAATGAGCCAATTTTCTACATTGCATGATATTAAAGCTTGTTTAACAAATGTTTGCAGGGACACAAAACTTGTGTACAAAACTTGGTAAGTTATACTCTCTTTTGATAATCGTTCACCTGTAGCACAAATAGCTAGCATTGCAGCACTGTTTATCAATTGGGTTGCTAGGAGATGTCTCTGGTGACACCTGCTAAGCTAAGTTAACAAGAGCATTGCAGTTTTGTTTCCTAACATGTCATCCTCTGAGCATCTGACAATGGAATGCCTTTATTGTCAGAGATCAGATATATCAAGAAGGAATATCCCACATCCGATTTTTAATGGAATGCAGCAAAAGTACAAACGAACATTTGATAGATAGTGCCTGTAATACATGTTGCATGTCACCTCTGTCTTTCCGAGCATGCATGTACAAAACATCACGTCCAGTTGTGATCCATTTCCTATGTACCTATGCTGGATGAAGCTGAGCCGCAGGTCTATCTATCTAGGTCTGTTAGTCCGACTTCTAAAAATTTGACGAAAATTTCAGAGTTGTTTCAGTTGGACTAAAGCATTTGCATGACATTTTAAAAATGCACTGTTGTAGTCTGACTGAAATCGAGCTTTTAAAGTGTATACAATTTTTTACTGATTGACAATGTTCTGTACATCCTCCCACCCCTTCAATGTTTAATTAAATATTTTTGCTAATTTGCTAATGTTTAGAGCTACACTGGCAGCCAAAAGTTTGGAATAATGTAAAGGTTTTGCTCTTATGGAAAGAAATTGATACTTTTATTCACCGAAGTGCCATTCAACTGATCTCAAAGTATAGTCAGGACATTAATAACGTGAAAAATTACTATTACAATTTGAAAAAAATGTTCAGAACTTCTTAAACTACTTCAAATAATTCTCATCAAAAGTCCAATACGTGCAGCAATGACAGCTTTGCAGATCCTAGGCATTCTAGCTGTCAGTTTGTCCAGATACTCAGGTGACATTTCACCCCATGCTTCCTGTAACACTTACCATAGACAGGCATTCAGGAGGGCAGTCTTTAAAGAGAGTGCCTTAAGCTCAGCTGACTGCAGGGGCTCAAAGGGGGCTCTCTGTAGACCCTGTAGAACTACAGAGAGGTCCCATGAGGGAATGAGGTGCGGTCTGAAGGGATTCAACCTCCTGGCACCACTCAGGAACCTGATGATCAGGTCGTGCTTCCCTAAGGACTTACCGTCCACTGTGTCGTGGTGTGCCACTATAGTGGCTACATACACCTTCAAGGTGGAGGGGGACAGCCGCCCTTCCAACCTGTCCTGCAGGAAGGAAAGCACCGATCCGACTGCGCATCTCTGGGGGTCTTCGCGTCAGGAAGAACACCACTTAGCGAACAGATGCCACTTCAAGGCATACAGGCGCCTCATAGAGGGGGCCCTAGCCTGAGTGATCGTGTCTACCACCGTGGGTGGTAGGCCACTCAAGTCTTCCACGTCCTGTCCAGGGGCCAGACATGGAGATTCCAGAGGTCTGGTCGCGGGTGCCAGATGGTGCCCCGTCCCTGAGAAAGAAGGTCCTTCCTCAGGGGAATTCGCCGGGGGGGGGGGCTGTTGTGAGGAGCGTGAGGTCCGAGAACCATGTCTGGGTGGGCCAGTAGGGTGCTACCAGGACGACATGCTCCTTGTCCTCCCTGACCTGTGCAAGTAGACTCACTAAAGGAAATGCATATTTGTGTAGTCCAGGGGGCAAGCTGTGTGCCAGGGCATCTATACCGAGAGGTGCCTCGGTCAGGGCGTACCAGAGTGGGCAGTGGGAGGATTCTTGGGAAGTGAACAGGTCTACCTGTGCCTGCCCGAATCGACTCCAAGTCATCTGGACCACCAAAGGGTGGAGTCTCCACTCTCCCCTGAGGGTAACCTGTCGTGACAGCGCATCCACTGCAGTGTTGAGGTCGCCCGGGATGAGAGTGGCTCGCAGCAACTTGAGGTGCTGCTGACTCCAGAGGAGGAGACGGCGGGCAAGTTGTGACATACAACGGGAGCATAAACTGCCTTGACGGTTGATGTATGCCACCGTTTCCGTGTTGTCTGTCCGAACTAACACATGCTTGCCCTGGATCAATGGCCGAAACCTCCACAGGGCGAGCAGAATTGTCAACAACTCGAGGCAGTTGATGTGCCAACATGGCCGCGGGCCTGTCTAGGAGCCGGCAGCTGTGTGCCTGTTGCATACAGTGCCCCAGCCTGTTTTGGAGGTGTCTGTTGTAACCACGATGTGCCTGGAGACCTGCTCTAGGGGAACGCCTGCCCGTAGAAATGTGAGGTCGGTCCAAGGGCTGAAGAGGTGGTGACAGACCGGCGTGATGGCCACGCGATGTGTCCCGTGGCGCCATGCCCATCTCAGGACTCAAGTCTAGAGCCAGTGCTGAAGCGGTCTCATATGCATCAACCTGAGTGGAGTGGCCACCGCTGAGGATGCCATATGTCCCAGGAGCCTCTAAAACAGTTTCAGTGGAACCACTGTCTTCTGTCTGAATGCCTTCAAACAGGTCAGCACCCACTGTGCGAGCTCGTTCGTGAGGCGCGCCATCATCGAGACTGAGTCAATCTCCAAGCCGAGAAAAGAGATGCTCTGAACTGGGAGGAGCTTGCTCTTTCCCCAGTTGACCCGAAGCCCTAGTCGGCTGAGGTGCGGGAGCACCAGGTCACAGTGTGCACACAACACATCCCGAGAGTGAGCTAGGATTAGCCAATTGTCGAGATAGTTGAGGATGCGAATGCCCACTTCCCTTAACGGGGTAAGGGCTGCCTCGGCTACCTTCGTGAAGATGCGAGGGGACAAGGACAGGCCGAAAGGGAGGACGCCCGACCTTCAAATGCAAACCGCAGGAAGGGTCTGTGTCGAGGTAGAATCGAGACATGGAAGTACGTGTCCTTCATGTCTACCAGCGTGAACCAATCTTGATGCTGGACGCTCGCTAGAATGCATTTTTGGTAGCAGTGTTTTTACCCTTCACCAAGGTGAAGTGGACATTGCTGAACCTGGGCGGATGCCTGGCGAATTGAATTGTGTAGCCAAGTCAGACGGTCTGGACCAGCCACCGCGACGGGTTGGAAAGTGCAAGCCACGTGTCCAAGCTCCAGGCGAGGGGGACCAAGGGGAAAATCTCGTCAGATATACCGCCGGGTGAGGCCTCACGGCGGGGCGGAGCCTGAGGTGCCACGCCATGTCGTGGCCGTGCTGAGTGCAGGGACATCGAAGCACTTACCTGGCTCCTTGTGACCACCCCTAGAACAGCCTGGGATGGGGGAGGAAGAGGCCTGTCCTCGTGACCTGTGGAGACCGTCACATCGGGGGCGGATTTGCGCCACAGCTTGGTGCGCAGGGGCGGGGAGACCGCTGCTGGAGTGCCAATCCTGCCAAAATGGAATGGCGGATGGTGGTCGTGATGACGGCCGTTCGCACCGGGTATGTGACCCAGGAAACAAGGAAACCGCTCTTTTGCTGAACTCTTGGGTACCGCAACCACTTGGGCATGCGGTGAAATTAAATGAAAAGGTAACAAAAGATTCTCCTCCCGGCCCTCCACCGCGGGATGGAGTGGTCTGCTTACCAGTTCCAGAGCAGCGGGTTTCATTGTCCCTGGGTCGCCCGTCTCAGGGGTGCTTCGAAGCCTTTCGCGGGTTCTTGGCAGCTGGCCGTGTGACGGGTGGCGTCTGCTTCCTGCGGTGGGCTCCACGCCGGGGCCGGGCTGCGGGGGCAGGCTGCGGCAGAGCCGGTACAGTCACTGCAGGGGGACGCCCGTGGCGATGAGCAGACGGGGTGCAAGATCTTGAGCCGTGCCGGGGCAGGATGTGCCGGAGAGCCTCCGTCTGCTGCTTCACCGCCGAGAACTGCTTGGCAAAGTCCTCGACGGTGTCGCCGAACAAGCCAACCTGGGAAATGGGGGCGCCAAGGAACCGTGCCTTGTCGGCCTCTCCCATCTCGACCAGGCTGAGCCAAATGTGGCGTTCCTGGACCACCATGGTGGACATCGCCCACCCGAGAGACCGCGCCATGACCTTCATCACCCGGAGGGCGAGGTCGGTCGCCGAGCGCAGCTCCTGCATCAATCCCGGGGCAGAACTACCCTCGTGCAGTTCCTTTAGTGCCTTGGCCTGGTGGACTTGCCATGGCGTGCAGGGTGGAGGCGGCTTGCCCAGCGGCACCGTAGGCATTGGCCGTCAGGGACAACGTAAACCTACAGGCCTTGGACAGGAGCTTTGGGCACCCGCGCCAGGTGGCGGAGCTCTGCGGGCATAGGTGCACCGCGAGCACCTTATCCACCGGGGGGATCACCGAATAGCCCTTGGCTGCCCCACCATCGAGGGTAGTGAGGGTGGGGGAGCTGAAAGTTCGGGACCGGGCAGTAAATGGTGCCTCCCATGACCTTGTCAGCTCCTCGTGCACTTCCGGGAAGAAAGGAACTGGGGCGGGGCGTGGCTGTGAGCGGCACAGGATTTTCCCATGCCCGGGAAAGCATGTCCATCATCTCCGCGTCAGCCTGTGACTGGGCGACCACACCCGAGGGGGGGAGCCCAGCTGAGGCTTCCATGTCCGACTGGACGAGCCCGCTCTCCGATGCTGCACTCGAGAGCTCATCACCTTCGGGGCTCCGAATAAGAGGTCGAACTCGCCGTGAGATGAGCCAGCGGACTCATCCGGAAGCCCGATCGGGGCAGACGAGTGTGCTGGGGAATGGGAGGTCCGTGGGGGGATACCCGGCAGAGGTGGTCCCATTGGGGTCCCCAAATCGCCCCCAGTGCTAGCCACGCTGGCCTCATACCCGTGGGTAGAAGGACCAGGGCGGGGAGCCGCTGGGGTGGCTTGCTTTCTTACAAAGGCAAGCTGCAATGCATCGTTGCCATGGACATGTTCTCGCAATGAGTACATGACCCATCCACGAATGCTGTCTCCGTGTGGGCAGCGCCCAGACACGAAAGACAGCGATCGTGACCATCAGAAGGCGAGAGATAATGACCGCAACCAGGAATAACGCACAAACAGAAAGGCATCTTTAAAAAGTCGCGTCTTTAAAAAGATGTTCCGCGTGTGCCGCTCTTTTAGAGAAATGTACTCTTTTTTAGAATATACTCTTTTATTTCTGCCGAAGTGCCCAGGGGCGTTCTCTGCATTGCACCAGTGCAGAGGGGGGTGAAGCTGCTGAAATGCGCCGTCAAATCCAGCAGAGGTGAATGAACAGCTGTGGGAATTCAGCTCAGTGAGCATCGACCGTTCGGCTCCAAAGAGAAAATCTGAATGAGTGGTTGCATACCAGCTCCTTTTATACCCATATGTTAGTGGGAGTGGTATGCACACACTCGCCAATTTTCATTGGCCTTTTTTCAAAGACCAGATGTGTTTCGGGCTCCCAAGAGTGACCCCTAGTGTCACTACATCGACACAACGTCGAGTGAGTGACAGATAGGGAACTTTAGTTTTTCTGCAATTTCAAGCATTGCATAGCCTTTATTCCTCAAAACAATGATTTACTGACGAGTTTCTGGCATGTCAATATCGGCATAAGGTCAATATTAGGTCAAAAATGGCAAAAAAAGAAACAGCATAGAGCATACTGTCTATGGCATACTGTGGCAACTCAAACACAAAGACAATGTTAAGCTTCATTTAACAAACCAAATAGCTTTCAACTGTGTTAAATGTAATAGCATGATTACTCAAGAATAAGGTGTTGGAGTAATGGCTGCTGGAAATGGGGTCTGTCTAGATTTTATCAAAAATTACTTTTTTCAAATAGTGATGGTGCTGTTTTTTTACATCAGCAATGTTCTGACTATACTTTGTAATCAGTTGAATGCCACTTTGATGAATTATACTTATAACTTTTGGCCGCCAGTGTATAAGAAGTGTGTAATATTTACTGCTCCATTTTACAATGTTAATCCTACAAATTTCTGCAAATTTCCCCCCAAAATCAATATAGAAAATGCACTAACAAGACTGCAGATTCTGTCTGGGCTTGCCGATAAGCAAACCGAATGCTATTCTAAACCTTTAAGTCACTTCTAGCGACAGGTGAATTTCATTCAACTTAATGAAAACAACACCAGCCAAATAAACTTTCTCACAGCTTTAAACTTTCTCAGAGAATGTTCATTTTCCTTCACATTTGAATTAGGTCACACTGCGCTCCTGCATGCACCAGAGGTAACAGTATTAGCACACGCAGTGGGGATCTTATTTTGGGGAGACAGCATGGTGCATCAGGGTGATTTGTGATTGAGTGTCTGTGCTCAGTGATAGACCTTGTGGGGCGCATCCCAAACTAAATCTAAAGTAAATGAGCACTCTGTGATCCGGGCTCATTCCTCATATGCAGCCTTAATGTGATTCTGGAGCGGTTCTATTTGTGGTCCAGCAAATAAATAAATAACAGAATTAAGTTTCTTAACTTCGATGTTTTCGCTGGGCAAAAGATCCCCGCTGGCAGTTTTGCAAATTTTTTTAATTCTCACTTTGTATCTAAAGTAAGACAAGCGATACAATGGTGAGTAGCCCTTTGAGCAAAAGTGAGGGAGAAAGATTAAGCGAAGCTCTGTATGAATTATTCTCTGTGTTGTCAAATCAGTAAGTCTAACCTTTGAGACAAAACTGTGTTACGGTGCAGGTGAAGAATCGTGAGAGTCCCGAGGGAAAATATTATCATCGTTGCTCCCTATTTTATTCAGTTCACCTCATTATCTCTAGCTTTCTAACAATTTAATATGCATGCAAAGTTTTCAAGGTGGTTTGGCCTCTTAGTTTGCATAGTTCATAGTATGCAGACAAAAACAACATATTCCATCGAGATTGCACAACTTTGTGCTTGAGAAAATAGAATTGAGTGTACAATAGTCTAGCGACAAATGTTCCCAGAAGTAAGATAAATCTGACAAAGCCTCCCTTTGGGAACATCAGAGGACATCCTCAATTGAGGTTTTATAAAAAATAAAAAAATAAAAACAGTAGAAGTCCATGGTATGTCCTCATTTAGATAGCTAAGTAAACACTTGTGTGTGTGTTTAGGTAGAGGAGTTTTAATTACTTCTAAAATAGTGAGAGGGCAGCTGATCTTTGTGTCTGACCTGAGCAGGATGTCTCACAGTGCAGAGAGGTTAAAAAGAGGACAAACCTGCCAAAATAAGACCCCACACAGACCACTCCACATGCTCATCAAACCCATGTGCACAAACACATTCACACACACAGACACAACAAATACCTCCTGGACACAACATTTAAAAAATGTAGATACATTCAGTTCACTCACAAGTCTCTTTTAGAGTCTCACACACACATACACACCGCACACACCTTACCTAACATTATAAGTGCATTTGAATGCACATTATTCACCGGTTATGCTTAATAAGCCGACAACGTTTGTGGTTATGTAAATGCAATAAATGTCATTCCTTTATCGGTGCAAGGTCATAAGTGGTGTAAGAATAAACCAGTCGACAAGGGTAGATTTGTGCCCATTACGCCGATTTCGCATGCCATGTAAACACCTTTATCGGTGTTCTCACCGGCATATCCAGTGTGCGCATGTTGAGCACATGACTCTTCATGGTTTGATGTCAAAAGCAGAGAATAATGTGATTATTTAAAATCTCCACGTAAACACAGTTTTCTTACTTTGTCAGATTTTATAACCCTTCTGTTATGTTTAAAAAATAATGACACCTGTGATGTTCGGGTCAAAAATGACCCGTATTGAGTTCAATAGATTTTCAGTAAATTTACAGCACTTATCTAGAAATTATGAACTTGAAAATGGGCATTGGCTTACCTACAGGTTTTCACACTTAATAAAGGCTTCTACAGTAGCATTTTAACTGGAAAGTGAGTTTGTGAGTTGTGGTACTACACATTTACAATAGGTATACAGTAAATCTTTAGCTTTACTGCAAAGATTTACAGTACTTAAAATAAGCTGATACTCAAATTACTTACAAATATAATTAGTCTGAAAGAAAAACAATCATGGTTTATATTTTGTAACATTACAACCATAGGAATATTGTAAAAAAGAACATACACTGATCAGCCACAACATTAAAACCGCTTGCCTAATATTGTGTAGGTCCTCCTCGTGCCACCAAAACAGCACTAACCCGCTTCGCATTCTGAGATGATATTCTTCTCACCACAATTGTACAGAGCTGTTATCTGAGTTACTGTAGACTTTGTCAGTTCTAACCAGTCTGGCCATTGTCTGTTGACCTCTCTCATCAACAAGGCGTTTCCATCCACAGAACTGCTGCTCATTGGATTTATTTTGTTTTTGGCAC
This sequence comes from Myxocyprinus asiaticus, assembly GCF_019703515.2. Lineage (NCBI taxonomy): Eukaryota > Metazoa > Chordata > Actinopteri > Cypriniformes > Catostomidae > Myxocyprinus > Myxocyprinus asiaticus. The sequence goes on along the minus strand of NC_059372.1, from coordinate 27,318,237 downwards.
CGTTCTGAGTAAATTCTAGAGACTGTTGTGTGTGAAAATCCAGGAGATCAGCAGTTACAGAAATACTCAAACCAGCCCGTCTGGCACCAACAATCATCCATGCAATTATCTAATCAGCCAATCGTGTGCCAGCAGTGCAGTGCATAAAATCACGCAGATACAGGTCAGGAGCTTCAGTTAATGTTCATATTAACCATCGGAATGGGGAAAAATGTGATCTCAATGATTTGGACCGTGGCATGAAACAGTTTTGGCAGTATGTGCAGGTCTGTGTATAATATCTGCAAATATTAACCCTATAAAGCTGTGCGAGTCATACATAAACTATTTCTAAAAACTCTACATCATAAACATCATAAGTATTTTGCTGAAACTCTCTTGTATGCAATCTATTAGATGTCTACTGCCTCTGAGTGAAAGTTTCTGTACTTCTGGAAGTAAAAGACCTTGAAAAATGGTCGCCTAAAATGATTGCCTTCATATTTTTATTCACATGTCTTTTTTAGGTGAAATCTTTGCTGATTTTGATAAAGTAAAAGTACCAATAATGTATATTATCTCTTCACGAGAGAGAGAGAGAGAGAGAGAGAGAGAGAGAGAGAGAGAGAGAGAGAGAGAGAGAGAGAGAGAGAGAGAGAGAGCTCTTGTGACACTCTTGACTCAAGAGAAGTTTCACAGCTGCATTGAAAACCAGCTGTATTTACCCCCGGGTCAGATTTAAACCGAACATAATAGGTGTAGCAATAACTTTGACAATCCATAAATATAAACAAATATTATAAGAATATTCATTTTGTCAAAGTTAAGGATAACCCAAAAGCATTGTGACCAAACTTAAGATTAAGTCCAATTAAGTTTTCACTGTTTTTAACTCTTAAACAGGTAAAAAAAATGACCCAAACATAACAGAAGGGTTACATACGCTGATTTTTGGGAGTAATCAGTGTATTGGTGTGCATGTAAACTTTAATTTAGCTCATTTAGACTAACATTTAGCCACATACTGTATGGTCTCTGTCTCTTTCATTCTTTATCTCAACACACACACACACACACCCCCCTCAGCCCAAAACAGGCTACTGGTGGCAATAATTGTCAGTTGAGGCATGTGGCACTTTAAAGGACAGACAGACTGTGTGAGGGAGGACCTGCGGTGCAGGCTGCCATTTAATGTTCCTTTGTGATTTCTTACACTTAGGTAAGAACAGAACAGTTCAGCTGTTAAGCGCAAGGCCATGCAGCATATTGCAGAGCAGATTTCAGTTCCTCTTAATGACAAATAAGTCCACTCCAAAGTTCTTATCCACCTGAGCACGGCATGTGATTACCACATCTGCTGCTCCTGGAGAATACTGTGACAGTCTGACATGCAAACTAAGACACATTGTAACTATTGGCTAATCTAGTACACCGTCTGCTAAGTGCCGCAAGGGACAAGACCACTTTTCCATGTGTACACATATATCATAGCATTCCACTTCTATTGCTGGCACAGTTTTTGCTAAATTATATTAAGAATACCATTTCTTAAAGATAATATATGCTGTATTTGGGTGGATTGCATGAATAAATGTTCAGGTCATATTTCACCCCAAAAACGTAATAAATTATATTTAGCATGAAAACTAAGGATAATAATTTTTTAATAGATTTGTTTTTCATTACAACATTATTTTCATGCTGATAATATACATTTCCACCCAAAACTCTCATTACTACAATGTGAAAAAATATTTACATTACTGATTAGTCATATGGTACTACATCACCATGCAGTACCATATGTTACCATGATGTACACTAACAATTGTACTTCACAAAAGGACTTTACAATTTAAGTGTCATTATAAAGTTATAAAATGTATTTGTATTGTAATCATAAATTATTATCATTATTAGATTTTCTCGCAATACAGATAGATATAGATTACAATATGGATTAATACAATATAGATTTTCAGCACTGGGCAGTCCATGAAATTAATGTCAAAAAATATAATGTCTAGTTTTTTCTTTTGATTTTTGTGGTGAAATATGACCCAGATATTTATTGTTTTCATGAGATTTGTCCATTTAGTTATCTTAATTAATTGCATATGCAGTATTTTAATTTCACTTGGTGAGACGATGAACAGTGAATGTTTATCATTCCTTAACAAGATTGAGATTTATGAGACTTGACTGCTTGATGATCGATCAACCAATTTTTTCTTTACTCTGATTAGACAAAGAGAACAAATGCTCTTACCAAGAACATAGATCTTGTTGCCACGCAGGAAGGAAAATGCTCCGTAGCGGGGGGTGGGCATGGAGGTGAGGGGCAGCCATTGGTCCTTTGCTGGCTCATATATCCTCACTGTTGCCTGAGGGGTTGTGTCTGCACCCATCCCGCCCAATGCATACACCTTGCCATCTGAGAGGGACAGAGAGAGAGTGAGTCTTAAATTATTTTGAAAATCTCTTTCTACGGTTCAGCTTTCTCTTTTTAAACAAATTAATAACAAACAAATGAGGAAATGACATGAACGAAAGTTAGTCACTAGCAGTCAGATTTAGAAATGTTCTCTCAGTGTGCCGGAGTGGAGAATCTCTTATATGTTCTTTTTTCCTCAGCTCCAGCTATTTTAAAGTCTACTTAAATTCCACCACTAAACCATACTCTCACATTTGTTCTGTTCCCCTACGGGAACTGAACATTAAATATGTATTTGTTCCCATGACTGACCTTAACTTTGTGAACTTCACCACAAACTTTTCTATGATTTTTGTAAAATATATGGCATATGGTTTTTCTCATTTTCTGCTAAATTCCAAAAACCCATAACACATTCCTCAAAACTATAAGAACAAAGCACAAACTTTTAAGACAATATATCAATTCAAAATCTTGAACTTTATTCAGAGTTTGCCTTCAAATGGCTCATAAAGCCATTATTGATATAAATAATATCAATATAAATAATATTTATATCAGTATAAATACCTATTGAGGCTATTACACTGATTAAAAACAACATGACCTCTACAATATTTTTCAAAGGAATACACACATTTCGTAAAATCCTATACCAGATTCCTCACATTACATACAAAAATGTCATTACCAAGACTCAAAATGATTGAAAAACATCCTAGTTACTTGCGTAACCTCCGTTCCCTGATGGAGGGAACGAGATGTTGTGTCGATGTAGTGATACTAGAGGTCACTCTTGGGAGCCCAAAACACCTCTGGTCTTTGATAAAAGGCCAATAAAAATTGGTGAGTGGTATTTGCATGCGGGTATAAAAGGAGCTGGTATGCAACCACTCATTCAGGTTTTATGCTGAGGAGCCGAGACAAGGTCTGGCCATTTCAGCGTTGTGGCAGGATGGACACAACGTCTCGTTCCCTCCATCAGGGAACAGAGGTTACGCAAGTAACCAGGACGTTCCCTATCTGTCACTCACTCGACGTTGTGTCGATGTAGTGACACTAGGGGTCCCTATATGAAACGCCGCAACTGGCTGAACTGTGTGCCTCGTAGCCAGCGCACCAGGCCGACACGTAACCTCCCCCAACATAGTTATGAGTGTCGAACGGCCCTTTGGGGACAAGTCAACTACCCAAAAGATAGAGACAGGCTAACCCAGTCATGGCCTCTTTTCCCCTTCTTTTTTTCCACTCCCTAAAAAAAAGAAGGGGGATTATCCGACTGGGCCGCAAGGTCTAGTCGGGGGGTGTCCCTCCCATGGGGAGGACACCGTGGAGACCACACCTTGCCCAAAGAGAGGGGGGGATATTTAAGTGGAAAAAATACGTCACATGGTCTTGCCAACCATGTGGAGAGTCTCACGGTAGATCCTACCCAATGGGGGAGGAGTTACTACAAACATGGAGACTGTGGCAGAGGGGGCTCTGCCTAAGGAAGATGCAGTTTGCCAACAGGGAAACGAATTAGCGGAAAATATACATCGCATGGGGTTACCTTACAGGGAACCACCACATGCGGAGCACCTACCCCAGAACAGGGCTCTTAGTTAGCACGTGTACTGGGCCGGCAGTGAGTCTCTCTGAAAACTCGACTGCCACAGGGCTCGGAGGAAGTCAACCAGGGAACATAGTTTGTGAACACTACTGGGAATTAATGGCGCATGTCTTCAGCTCAGAGGAGGTGAAAGGAGCTATGTGCAAGCGATACACCCGGCCGGCTATCCCGGGCTTATCCGCTTGTATTACGTGCCACTACCTGGGACAAAACCGGTTTAAAAAGACGTTCCGTGTGCGCCGCTCTTTCAGAGAAATATACTCTTTTAGAGAAATATACTCTTTCAGAAAATATACTCTCTTTTTTCTGCTGAAGCGCCTAGGGGCGTTCTCTGCAGTGCACCAGTGCAGAGGAGGGAGAAGCCGCTGAAATGCGCCGTCACATCCAGCAGAGGTGAATGAACAGTGAGAATTCAGCTCAATGAGCATGACCGTTCGGCTCCAAAGAGAAAATCTGAATGAGTGGTTGCATACCAGCTCCTTTTATACCCGTATGTCCGGGGGAGTGGCATGCAAATACCACTAGCCAATTTTCATTGGCCTTTTATCAAAGACCAGATGTGTTTCTGGCTCCCAAGAGTAATCCCTAGTGTCACTACATCGACACAATGTCAAGTGAGTGACAGATAGGGAACTTTACACACAGTCCTCAAAACCAAACTATCCACTCAAAAATCACACTCAAAGGGAACATTCATTTTATACACACTGATCACAAGATTAGATTCATGTTTGTTGCAAAAGATACATATTTTTTAACAAATTAGATTTGTATTTATTTTTTAGTGGGAAAAAAATCTGATATTACAAAACTGAAAGTCACTTTATTTACATTTTGAAAAACAAATTTGCAATAACCACCAGCAAGTGTGCATAGGCCTCATTATTATATATGATATAAGAGTTATACAATCCCCCCTTCAAACTTTTATGAAAAGTTACACTCTTGATTTATGAATTTTTGGTCACTAGGACTACTATCTTTGTTACATAAATACTAAAAAATTTTATAATGCCTATTTACTTGGAAAAATATCTAAAATAGAATATATAAAAAGTTCTGCAGAAGCAATGTAACTGCCATCATTTAGTCACCCTCCTCATTCAAAACAACTATGACTTTTTCATTTGTGAAACACAAGAATGACGGATGAGAGGATCGCTATTGTGACTTTCAAGCTCCAAAAGCACATAAAAGCACCATAAAAGTTGTCCATATCTCTCGTGTGCTATATTTCAATTCCTCCTGAAGCCATGCGGTAGTTTTGTGTGAGAAACAGAAATTGAAGTGTTAATTCATGTTTTCACCCATACGCATCTGGCTCGTGCATAAATACGCCTTTGTTTACATAAGCACAGCGTAGCGAGCTAGAACTGACACTATATAATAAACGCCTTGGGCAGCCGTGCAGTGTCATGCATAAATATAAATAAGGCTTAAGGAGAAAAAGAAATTTTGCAGATTGGTTCTTGCGTGTATTCTCACAAAATTTTTTAATGTGTGAATGTGAATAAGATTTGAGAATGGGGCAGTTTCAGCTCCTCCCTATATGATGGATTTTGAATGCTTTCTTCACAAGCACATGGTGTAAAAAATGGGGAATTTGAAACTTATGTGAAACAGAAAAAAATCATTATAATTAATTATTAGGCTCCGTTTATGTTCACTTGACCACGATCAGAAGATTTTAGAGGGATATACGGAGCACTTCAACATGGTAACGAATGGATATTCAACACATAAGTAGGCTAAACAACTATAACATCATACTGCACAAAACTTTCAAAGTATGAAATAAGAAAGGCTCCGATTCAAAGCGGCAAAAATCATGAAAAATCTGAATGATGTGCTTCAATGTAACTGGTGTGCTTCAGGGCAATCCTTGCTGAGCATTCATAGCCCTTTTCCACCAAAATGGCGATGGTTCACGTGCCGAGCCTGTGCTCTGCTGGGGCAACCTGCCTTTCGTAAACCTGCCATGCTTTTGCACTGACTTCAGAACCGAACGGTGACGTAAATGGGTAATGTGACTACTTTACCTGCCCATAAACAAACAGTGACATAATGGGTTACGTGACTACTTTACCTGCCCATAAACAAAAACGGCATGTCACAACAGTGTTTGTGTACAACTTTTACTCTTGTTTTTGAGGACATATTTAAATATAAGGAGTAATGCAATCCAATGTTATTACATTGCTTTACAAGATTGTCAGAGACGACATCTATGCTAAAGACGACATATAATGTAATTACATTATTTTGTATGAACTTACAGCTGAACTTGCTAAATGCTATAAACTGTAACAGTGGAATTATTATTAACATTGATGTACCAGATGGTTATATTTGGAGTTTTGCCATAGCATATAATATTATTAATTGAATTAATTATTAATTTACTTAAAAGATAGCCGTGATCTTCCGTTAGTGAGTAACTGGTCAAAAATCCCATTACTGAACAAAACAATGCACAAAATAAGAGTACAGCAGTGTAAGGAAAGCTAACAAAGTTGGCAAATATAATAACTTACTGAGATCAGCAGCAGAGGACACCGGCAAGTCTGTGTTTATCTCGAGCGTGACAGGCTGAATTTAATGTCCCGGTTAGATAGCAGGCTGTATGTGTCCAAAACATTGTTGATCTGTCCACTGTCGCTTTTGTTTAGGTCCTTCTTATGGTCCCTGCACTCCCTTAAGTGTTTTTCAATTTATTTATGATTTGGTCAGTTGTCTGATTGTAGCCGGCGTGCATCATTTCGTGCTGGATCGTCTCATAGATGATTTTTTCCCCCTTTGCAAACTCTATAGTTATCTTGGATCTCCGTAAAGACAATATCGTAAGTAGAGTGCTCGTTTCATTCGCATTACCTGAATGCTTTTGATGTCTGATAATTTTTTTTTTTTTTAATTGTTTTTATACAGTGAAGAAGTACTCTTTGCTGCGGACAGTACCTACTGTTGTTGTTTGGGAAAAAATTGGTGACGAAACATTATCCCGCCCTCCGCCCCCTGACGTAATCTGATCCTGCGTGGAGACCAGCAAGCTTTTGGGGCTGGTGTCGAACCAGGTTTTTGGCCCCGGAACGGCCTTTTCTGTGGTGGACACGCGCAGAACAGTTCAAGAATTCGTACCGGCCCAGGAACCCGCACCCAAACCATGTCGGTGGAAAACGGCTATCAGAAGCTCAGAGCTGCAGGATAATATTGCGGGGACACATCTAGTTCATGACATCAAGCAGTAGGGCTGTCACAATTATGAAATTTGGCTGACAATTAATTGTCAAACGAATAATTGCTATTATGACTATAAATTGTTTGTTCTATGGCTCTCAAGATTATGATGATTACACCGTGTAACACATTTATTGATTTTTTTGGTTCCTGGGTAGTAAATGTTATTTCCTAATTACTTATGCCTCAAAAGTATAGAAAATGGCTATTATTCCCCACAAACTTTGCTTTTGTGACCATGACAGTGATATTTTGAAATTTACCTATTTTCCAGAACATTCCAGATAGATTCAGTGCTGAGTGAACTTGGAGTAACTGCTAGAACTTTATAGAGCTTTCCAGTAATATAAATAGTAGTATAAATACAAGGGCCTTAAGCCCACCAGTTCAGTTTAGTTCCAGCTACCTAAGTGGATACATGTCTGCATTTTTCTGAGATGGCATCAAGAGGCTGCAAGCATCCGGCAGACGCATTTTGCTATGTCTGCGGCCAATTTATCAAGACAAGAGCGAAAAAGTACTCAGTGGAAGCATCTGCTAAGATGTGTGAGGACTACAAGGCGTATTTCGGCATGCCTGTCGGGGATCAAGACAAACCCTGGGCACCTCTTTTCACCTGCGAGCACTGCAAAAAAACTCTAGAAGGTAAGATGGACAATTGTTGCTCGGAATTTTATGTTATAAAATTTGTTAATTTTTAAAATGGTAAAAGTTTTTAAATTTAAAATGTTTTACAATTTTCAATGTTATTGAAAAAATATATATCATATATGAAAAATGTTGCGAGAATATCTTACACATTAGTCATGGGTGAAATAAATGTATTTTTGTAGGATGGTACAGAGGGGAAAAGAGAGCCACGAAGTTCGCTATCCCAAGAATTTGGCGGGAACCCACTGACCACTCAAGCAACTGCTACTTCTGCATGGTAGACCCTTCCAAACATCGGACTGGCAAGAATGCACCTGCTATCACGTATCCGGACCGTCCTTCATCCATCGCCCACTGCCATGAGCATCCCGGAGAGAGAGCAGCCGTCTTTAGAAGAGAGCAGCAAGTCAGAGAGCGAGGAAGAGGTTGTAGATCCAGATGACAATTTCAGAGGTGGAGCTGAGGAGAGAAACCCATACTACCCCAACCAAAAAGACCTCAATGACTTAATTAGAGATCTTGGTCTCACCAAGTCCAATGCCAAGCTTTTGACGTCTAGGCTCAAGCAGTGGAACTTGTTGGATGAAAGTGTGCAAGTTGCAGATCAGAGGAAGTGTCACCAACCTTTTTCCAGCTTCTTCACCCGTCAAGACGGGCTCTGCTTCTGCCACAATGTGACCAGTCTGTTCGAGGCAATCGGAATCGCCTGTAACCAGAATGAGTGGCGCCTCTTCATTGACAACTCATCCAGGAGCTTCAAAGCCGTACTGCTCCATAATGGTAACAAGTACCTGTCTCTTCCCCTGGCTCACTCGGTGCACCTCAAAGAGGATTACAACAGCATCAAGACCTTGCTGGACGCCTTGAAGTATGATGAGTACATTTGGGGGCTGATTCGTGAAAGTGATTTACAGTATAATTGTAAATCTCGAAAAACGACTCACTTCTAAATCTATTGTAGTCATTTTTTTATTACTTTAGTATAAATACATGTTAATTTGGATTCATATGTTGTTTTTTTCTGACTTTATGTGAACGAAAAGACACAAATTCGGCCATTTTCTCATTGGAAATAGGTACATTTCAAAACATCACTGTCCTGGACACAAAAGCAAAGTTTTTGGGGAATAATAGCCATTTTCTATACATAAGCATTTAAGAAATAACACTTACTACCCAGGAACAAAAATTTTGTTACAGTGTTAATTGTCTGTTTTAGGGCTTTCACGATTATGGCGATTAATTGTCATACAGTTTGTCATGCTTTTGTCATAGGTATTTATAAGGCTTTAAAAAGTTATAAATGACATTAAAAATTATGTTTTAATAATATAAACATATTTAAAAATACTTAAAATATCTGTCTCTTTTTGGTCAACTTTTTGCATGTACACTGTTGTTGTTGAAACCCATGCAGACAACCTGAATAGATGTTATATTATATTATATTATATTATATTATATTATATTATATTATATTATATTATATTATAGTATAGTATAGTATAGTAAAACATTTCTATCCAAAATGATTCACTTTCACCCATTACTTACTCTCCGATTAACCCACGAGCTCTTATTTCACATGAAGACAGACCTTTGAGATTCTGTGTTTCTTTACTCTATCATCTCGGGTGTGATACAGGGCTCCTGTTAAATCATCGTTTATATTTCCACGGGAGTTTGGCGCAAACCTCTGCAGACGGCACACACATCAAAGCGCTTCAAGTCAGGTTCTGAAGCGGTTAATCTTCACGCACTCTTCATGGTGAGGCTCAGCCAGATGGTCGTATTTCAATTGAATGAGACACTCAAATGGGCCATTCATTCTCCTATCTGGACTGTAAAATGTGACTGGAATTTAAAGTGCAACAATATTTGCGGTCATTTCAAATATCTGCGGTTAGATCAAATAACCACAATCAGATGATTATTTTATAATCGCGACAGGCCTATCAGTTTAAACCTTTTTTTACTCTGCAACTATTTATTTAAGCAGTGTCAGACAGAATCAGAAAAAGACTTTAATCTCTCCACAACTGTTATTTACTGTTGAGCACAGCAAGTCACCAACACACAGAGACACTCTCTAAGAAGTTGTGTCTCTCAATTAATTTGAGAATTGTGTCTCCCATTAAAATCACCACCACTAAAAATATGAATGTTAGTAGTCGACCCCACTAACCGACTAGTCAAATGTTGAACAACAAGTTGATTATTCGATGTGCACCCTGGCACATCCCTAACTCATACACATTGTTACTTGATCAGGTCCAGCTATTTTTGTCTAAAACACTGCTGTTAGTTTAGATTAAGCTTAACAAATAACAACTTAAAGGTGCAATAAGCAACAATTTTCATGTAATATTTGCCTTTTTTTTGCCAATGTGTGAACGGCTTGTAACGCAACTTAAAAAATAAGCGCTTCCTGGACTTCCTAGGTTGCCTATTAAAGCCTGTAGACTGATTTTCATGCGAAGGGAGCGGGTTGCTTTTGCCGGGAAAATCCAAAGGATGTGACATTTATGTGCACTCCCGAGAGCGTTGCCTCAGTGCTTCTTTTCCGCTATTCAACAGCGACAACTCTCTGCAACACTAGGTAATGGTATCTTAGAGATGGAATCCAGCAAACGTCCAGCTCCCAGCACAACACCAACTCCTACACAAACTCAGAGTAAGACAAAAAAAAAAAAAAAACATTTATCTACTGAATCCAGTCTGGCTAAGCGGGAATGTGATTGTGGCTGAGTGAAAACTAGAGTGAACATCGGTCGGGCATTTGATTCCTGGAGGGACCTTCGTTCGTTTTTGGGGATCAAAACTGACCCTGAATTGGCGTTCTTCTTATTGGACAGGTAAACTTACATAACTGCAAAGCATGTGAAATATAGTGCCATAAGGATTGATCTGTGTAATTTTAGCTAAACAACAATAACACATGAAATGAATGCTAGACAATGTTCAAGAGAATACAAAAAGCTCCATTCATTAGTGTAACGTAACTTGGTTATACAGAAAATATATACATTCTATTATTATAAAACAATAGCGCATCGATATCTCAAAATGACAGTTGTGATGGTATCACATCAATACTGAATTGTGTCAACATATTTATAATGCACAGTCTATTTATAAACAACTACTGTCATCATCCACCAAATTTAGCTAACAGCTATTGATAAAGCTGGCTAGCTAGTTAACGGCGACATTGGCTATCGTTTAAATGCAGTCAATGTATCATGCAAAGAAAATTGATTACTTCAAACTACAGTCTCGCATAGTCAGACCTATATCCACACTTTGTTTTAGCCCTGTTCCAGCACTGGAGAGTCAAATATAATATACAGTCTCAAAGTTTGTAGTAAAACAATCATAACTGTGTAATTTTAATTATGCTACCTCATCTGTCAGCACGATGCCGGTGAATCACGTTGTCTCTCTGTACGTTACGTCATTGTTTTGGCAGATGCTCACTCACTCGCGTCCCTATGGAGTGTGTGCACGAGCGTGAGCACGAGCAACAGGTAGCTGGCTGCAGTTCACTTAATGGCCACAGGTGTCATTAATAACAAGTGTTTCTGAATCTTACGTACTGCACCTTTAAGAATGACCTTCATAAAGTTTTCAAGGGAAATGTTAAAAATCAAGCACTGCAGTGGAATTAGAATATGAATGTGGAGAAAGTCAGAAATGCAGCCTCAGCAAAGAAAATAGAACTGCTGCAGCTCAGACAACTGCATATGGAGAGAGAAGGAGGAAGAGAGAGAGAGAGAGACATTAAGTGATGTATATACAGTGGTGGGAGAGGACGAGCTTCTCTGATACTGATGCTTGTCATAACTTCACTGAAAAGTCAAGGTGACAAAATTTTTAGAGAAAGAGAGCATGTGAGAAAGTAAGCTAGAGAAAGAAGGAAAAAAGAAGAAATGGTTTGGAAGAAGAGATAAACATTGGCATACTGAAAATTAATGACTGATGGAACCATATTTTACACTACAATAATTAATCCTGTTCTTGATTTGTCCTGATTTGTTGCATTATCTCTTTAATTTATGAAAAATAAAACATCAAAATATGTAAAAATATATTTTATTTGATTGTTTTCTAATTGTCTTGAAAATATTTTTTTTTAAATTGTACACTATCTGGGCATTTTGTACATCCATTTTTGATAGATATAAGTGCCGGGTCTCTAAAGACCCATGCATTTAAGGGTTAAAGGTGCACTCAGTTATTTTTGCCTTATCAAAAAAGTTTGACTCTTTAATAAATGATTGGTCATTTTGAAACATATGTATAAAATCATGATCACTCACATGAGATGAAGACTTCAGTCATATCAGTAACCTTATAAAAGCTGTACCCTATCTGTCACTCACTCGACGTTGTGCGATGTAGTAACACTAGGGGTCACCCTTGGGAGCCCGAGACACCTCTGGTCTTTGATAAAAGGCCAATGGAAATTGGCGAGTGGTATTTGCATGCCACTCCCCCGGACATACAGGTATAAAAGGAGCTGGTATGCAACCACTCATTCAAATTTTCTCTTCGGAGCCGAACGGTCATGCTCACTGAGCTGAATTCCCACGACTGTTCATTCACCTCTGCTGGATCTGACGGCGCATTTCAGCGGCTTCTCCCCCCTCTGCACTGGTGCAATGCAGAGAATGCCCCTGGGCGCTTCGGCAGAAATAAAAGTATATTTCTCTAAAAGAGTATATTTCTCTAAAAGAGTGGCACACACGGAATGTCTTTTTAAAGACGCGTCTTTTTAAAGATGCCTTTCTGATTGTGTGTTATTCCTGGTTGCGCTCGTTATCTCTCGCCTTCTGACGGTCACAATCACTGTCTTTCGTGTCTTCACTGCTCACGCGGAGACAGCGCTCATGGATGGTCATGTTCTCATTGTGAGGACATGTCCATGGCAATGATGCGGTCGCGGCTCGCCTTCATAAGAAAGCAAGCCACCCCAGAGGCTCCACCCCAGAGGCTCCCTGCCTAGGTCCTTTTACCCACGGGTATTAGGCCATCGCGGCTAGCACTGGGGGCGATTTGGGGACCCCAATGGGACCGCCTCCACCGGGTATCCCCCCGCGGACCTCCCATTCCCCAGCACACTCGTCTGCCCCGATCGGGTTTCCGGATGAGTCCGCCGGCTTGTCTCATGGCGAGTTCGACCTCTTATTCGGAGCCCGCGAAAGTGATGAGCTCTCGAGCGCAGCATCGGAGAGCGGGCTCGTCCAGTCGGACACGGAAGTCTCAGCTGGGCTCCTCCCTTCGGGGATGATTGCCCAGTCACAGGCTGACGCGGAGATGATGACATGCTTTCCCGGGCAGCCATGAGCGTCGGCAAGAGTGGAACCCTCTGCTCTTCCCTGAACCCTCGCAGCTCGATGATTGGTTCTTTGGCTCGCGGCGCCGCTCAAAGCCATGCCCCGCCCCCGTTCCTTTCTTCTCGGAAGTGCATGAAGAGCTGACAAGGTCGTGGGAGGCACTTTTTACTGCCTGATCCCGATCTTTTCAGCTTCCCTGCCCTCACTTTCCTCGATGGTGGGGCGGCCCAGGGCTATTCGGCAATCCCCCGGTGGATAAAGGCGCTTGCGGTGCACCTATGCCCACAGAGAGCCGCCACCTGGCGTGGGTGCCCAAAGCCCCCATCCAAGGCCTGTAGGTATACGTCGTTTCTGACGGCCAAGGCCTAGGGGCCGCTGGAGAAGCCGCCTCCGCCCTGCACGTCATGGCTCTCCTGTAAGTCTGCCAAGGCGCTAAAGGAACTGCACGAGGATAGTTCCGCCCCGGGATTGATGCAGGAACTGTGCTTGGCAACCGACCTGGAGGTCACGGCGCGGTCTCTCGGGCAGACGATGTCCACATTAGTGGTCCAGGAGCGCCACCTTTGGCTCAACCTGGTCGAGATGGGTGAGGCCGACAGGACACGATTCCTTGCTGGCCTATTCGGCGACACCACCAAGGACTTTGCCCAGCAGTTCTCGACGGTGGAGCAGTAGACGGAGGCTATCCGGCATATCCTGCCCCGGCGCGGCTCAAGATCCCGCACCCCATCTACTCGTCGCCAAGAGCGTCCCCCTACGGTGACTGCACTGGCTCCGCCACAGCCCGCCCCTTCGGCCTGGCCCCGGCGTGGAGCCCACCGCAGGAAGCAGACGCCACCCATCTCGCGGCCGCCCAGAACCCGTGAAAGGCTTCAAAGCGCCCTTAAGATGGGCGACCCAGGGACGACAAAACCCGCTGCTCTGGAGCTGGTAAGCAGACCTCTCCATCTTTTTGTTACCTTTGCATTTAATTGCGCTGCATGCCCAAGTGGCTGCAGTACTCAAGAGTTCAGCAAAAGCGGTTTCCTTGTTCCCTGGGTCACGTATCCGGAGTGCATGGCCGTCATCACGACCACCGTCCACCACTCTATTTGGCAGGTTTGGTGCTCCAGCGGCGGTCTCCCGCCCCTGAGCGCCCAGCTGTGGCACAAATCTGCCTCCGATGTGACAGTCTCCACGGGTCACGAGGACAGGCCTCTTCCTCCCCTGTCCCAGGCTGTTCCGGGGGTGGTCACAAGGAGCCAGGTAAGTGCTTCAATGTCCTTAGACTCAGCACGGCCATGACATGGTGTGGCACCTCGAGCTCCGCCCCGCCGCGAGGCCCCATCTGCCGGTACGTCTGACGACGTTGTCCCTTTGGTCCCCCTTGCGTGGAACTTGGACGCGTGGCTTGTGCTTTCCAATCCGATGGCTGGTCCGGACAGTCCGACTCAGCTACGCAATTCAGTTCACCGGGTGTCCGCCCAGGTTCAGCGGTGTCCACTTCACCTTGGTGAAGGACGAAAATGCTGCTACCTTGCGTGGAGATCGCTACCCTCCTACGGAAGTGTGCGATAGAGCCTGTCCCTCCAGCCGAGATGAAGAAGGGGTTTTACAGCCCCTACTTCATCGTACCGAAAAAAGGCGGTGGGTTGCGGCCAATCTTGGACCTTTGAGTACTGAACTGGGCTTTACACAGACTCCTGTTCAAGATGCGGACACAAAAATGCATTCTGGTGAGCGTCCGGCATCAAGATTGGTTCGCAGCAGTAGACCTGAAGGACGCGTACTTCCACGTCTCCATCCTTCCTCGACACAGACCCTTCCTGCGGTTTGCATTCGAGGGTCAGGCATATCAGTACATGGTCCTCCCTTTTGGCCTGTCCCTGTCTCCTCGCATCTTCATGAAGGTCGAAGAGGCAGCCCTTGCCCCGCTAAGGGAGGTGGGCATTCGCATTCTCAACTATCTCGACGACTGGCTAATCTTAGCTCACTCTCGGGACATGTTGTGCGCACACAGGGACACACGTCAGCCGACTAGGGCTTCGGGTCAACCGGGAAAAGAGCAAGCTCCTCCCAGTTCAGAGCATCTCTTTTCTCGGTTTGAAGTTGGACTCAGTCTCTTTGACAGCGCGCCTCACGAATGAGGATGCCAAGTCGGTGTTGGTCTGTTTGAAGGCATTCAAACAGAAAACAGTGGTTCCACTGAAACTTTTTCAGAGGCTCCTGGGGCATATGGCATCCTCAGCTGTGGCCAACCCGCTCGGGTTGATACATATGAGACCGCTTCAGCACTGGCTTCAGACTCGAGTCCCGAGATGGGCATGGAGCCGCGGGACACATCATGTGGTCATCACGCCGGTCTGTCATCGTCTTTTCAGCCCTTGGACCAACCTCTCGTTTCTACGGGCAGGTGTTCCCCTAGAACTGGTCTCCAGGTGCATCGTGGTCACGACGGACGCCTCCAAAACGGGCTTGGGCACTGTTTGCAATGGGCAAGCAGCCGGCTTGTGGACGGGCCCGCGACTGCATTGGCACATCAACTGCCTCGAATTGTTGGCAATTCTGCTCGCCCTGCGGAGGTTTCGGCCATTGATCCAGGGCAAGTACGTGTTAGTTCAGACAGACAACACCGCAACAGTAGCATATGTCAACCACCAAGGCGGTCTTTGTATGTCACAACTCACCCACCGTCTCCTCCTCTGGAGTCAGCAGCACTTCAAGTTGCTGCGAGCCACTCACATCCCAGGCAACCTCAACACTACAGCGGACGCGCTGTCATGACAGGTTACCCTCAGGGGAGAGTGGAGACTCCACCCTCAGGTGGTCCAGCTGATTTGGAGTCGATTTGGACAGGCATAGGTGCACCTGTTCACCTCCCAAGAATCCTCCCCACTGCCCGCTCTGGTATGCCCTGACCGAGGCCCCCCTCGGCATAAACGCGCTGACACACAGCTGGCCCCCTGGCATGCGCAAATATGCGTTTCCCCCAGTGAGCCTACTTGCACAGACCCTGTGCAAGGTCAGGGAGGACGAGGAGCAGGTCGTCCTGGTAGCACCCTACTGGCCCGCCCAGTTGTGGTTCTCGGACCTCACGCTCCTCCCGGCGAATTCCCCTGAGGAAGGACCTTCTTTCTCAGGGACGGGGCACCATCTGGCACCCGCGACCAGACCTCTGGAATCTCCATGTCTGGCACCTGGACGGGACCTGCAGTGGTAGACACGATCACTCAGGCTAGGGCCCCCTCTATGAGGCGCCTGTATGCCTTTTAAGTGGTGTCTGTTCGCTAAGTGGTGTTCTTCCTGACAGGAAGACCCCCAGATATGCGCAGTCGGATCAGTGCTTTTCTTCCTGCAGGAGAGGTTGGAAGGGAGACTGTCTCCTTCCACCTTGAAGGTGTACGTTGCTGCCATAGCAGTCCTTAGGGAAGCACGACCTGATCATCAGGTTCCTAAGAGGCACCAGAAGGCTGAATCCCCCCAGATCGTGCCTCGTTGCCTCATCGGACCTCTCTGTAGTTCTTCAGGGTCTACAGAGAGCCCCCTTTGAGCCTTTGCAGTCAGCCGAGCTTAAGGCACCCTCCTTGAAGACTGCCCTCTTGACTGCGCTCACTTCCATCAAGAGGGTTGGAGACCTGCAAGAGTTCTCTGTCAGCGAAACGTGCCTGAAGTTCTGTCCGGGCTACTCTCACGTGATCCTGAGACCCCGACTGGGCTGTGCCCAAGGTTCCCACGACCCCTTTTAGGGACCAGGTGGTGAACCTGCAAGCGCTGCCCCAGGAGCAGGCAGACCCAGCCCTGTCATTGCTGTGTCCGGTGCACGCTTTACGCATCTATTGGGATCACACGCAGAGCTTTAGGGTCTCTGAGCAGCTCTTTGTCTGCTCTGGTGCACAGCGGATGTGGCAGTCGAGTGTTCAGAGAGACTCACTGCTGGCCCAGTACACGTGCTAACTAAGAGTCCTGTTCTGGGGTAGGTGCTCTGCATGTGGCGGTTCCCTGTAAGGCTAACCCCATGTGATACATATCTTCCGCTAGTTCGTTTCCGTGTTGGCAAACTGCGTCTTCCTTGGGCAGAGCCCCTCTGCCCCAGTCTCCATGTTTGAAGTAACTCCTCCCCCGTTGGGTAGGATCTACCTTGAAGACTCTGCACATGGTTGGAAAGACCATCTGACGTATTTTTCCATTTAAATACCCCCCCCCTCTTTTTGGGCGAGGTGTGGTCTCCACGGTGTCTTCCCCTTGGGAGGGACACCCCCCGACTAGACCTGGCGGCCCAGTCAGATAATCCCCCTTCTTTTTTAGATAGTGGAAAAAAGAAGGGGAAAAGAGGCCACGACTGTGCCTGTCTCTATCTTTTGAGTAGTCGACTTGTCCCCACAGGGCAGTTCGATACTCATGACTATGTTGGGGAAGGTTACGTGTCGACCTGGTGTGCTGGCTATGAGGCACACAGTAGTCTGCCCACCACACACCGCCAGTTCACGTAACACAGTTCAGCCAATTGTAGCATTTCGTATAGGGACCCCTAGTGTCACTACAGCGACACAACATCGAGTGAGTGACAGATAGGGAATGTCATGGTTACTTGTGTAACTTCATTTCCCTGATGGAGGGAACGAGACGTTGTGTCCCTCCTGCCACAACGCTGAACTACCCGCTGAAATGGCCAGACCTTACATCGGCTCCTCAGCATAAAACCTGAATGAATGGTTGCATACCAGCTCCTTTTATACCCGTATGTCCAGGAGAGTGGCATGCAAATACCACTCGCCAGTTTTCATTGGCCTTTTATCAAATACCAGAGGTGTCTCGGGCTCCCAAGAGTGACCCCTAGTGTCACTACATCGACACAACGTCTCGTTCCCTCCATCAGGGAACAGAGGTTACACAAGTAACCATGACGTTTTTTGTAACGTTTTTATTATTTCAATTTTTTAATGATTTAGGGTAAATTTATATCTATGCTTTGTGTTATATTACCCTGGAATTAGTTTAAATGACTATTTACCACACCTGCAATGGGGTTTTTAATACAGCTGATGAGGGATTGACAGTAAATTTGGCATCCTCTCTCTTCTGAGCAAATGAGAACATTAAGAGAGAGACACAGGGGTGGGTAAACTAGGTGGCAGCACAGAGCTTTGTACAGAGAGACCGTGAAATTACCACACATCTGCCAACAACTCAGTGGAAGTACCACCATGCTGCTCAATAATGAACCATATCCACTCTACATGGTCCCTTCACAGGGTGATCAGCACCATCGTCTCAACTCAGCTTCAGAAGTCAGCTACTAGAATGTTGTTGCCAAACTGGCAGGTTTGCACAGAGGGGGGTGTTTTTTTTTTCTTCTAATATAATTGTACTACTATTACAGGTGTATGGACACCATTAGGAATATAGCAACAGGAAAGACAGACGGTAAGTATGCAAGTCTTGTATTTTTTCACAGCATTAGTTCACATGGGAATAATAGAAGAAAAAAACAAAAAAATATAAAATCTAAGAAACAAGCAACCTGGTCTCACAGAATCATCTTACTATACCTACATTTTTGTAAAAAAAAAAAACAACAACAATGAATTTATTCACTTTCACTCAATTCACAAGTAAAACAGCAAATTAAAAGTTCATAAACACTTTTCACCCTGTTCCTCACACAATGTTATGATATTAAACACTTACTATAGTGCATGACTTGTAAGGTGAGACATTTTAACGTTTGCACAACATAACTACATTTACAGGCATGTTCAAGTATGAGAAAATTGTGCGATAGATTAGCTGATAGAGCGTTGCACTGGTGATGCAAAAGACCACAGTACAAGTCCTGAAAAGCATGTGAGCCGAAAGTATCATAAAAGCATCACAAAATGACATGGTTCCTTCAGCAATTGTGTTTTTCATCTCATATTTCTTTTTATGACAATATCAGTTAGGTTTAGTTTTAAAGTTTAGGGTAGGTTGAAGTGGGTACAACATTAACCTTAAAAACGTCATCATCAACAGCATTTAACTTGCTTTTAGCACCACACAGTGCACATTTTTTTTTACCTCGGAACTGCCACAATGCGTGTAATGAACCACACAATGTCATTTTGCAAAAATGTTGCCACAGTCAAACAATTTTCATGAGATCAGGTTGGAAATAAGGCCCCACTAGGCAGTCCTTTGAGATTAAAGGAATGTTTCAATAGAGAGCATTGGTTTGCTGTTAATTGACACAGACAAT
This sequence comes from Myxocyprinus asiaticus, assembly GCF_019703515.2. Classification (NCBI taxonomy): domain Eukaryota; kingdom Metazoa; phylum Chordata; class Actinopteri; order Cypriniformes; family Catostomidae; genus Myxocyprinus; species Myxocyprinus asiaticus. The sequence goes on along the minus strand of NC_059372.1, from coordinate 27,298,777 downwards.
AACTCTTCCCTTAGTTTATATAGCAATGCACTTACAATGGAAGTGTAATGGATTGCAAATGTACTTAAAATAGATCTCTCCCAAATTCAACCTAAAACAAACCAAACCACAAAATCGAGGATGGCTGCTCTTTGTGAGCTCCATCAAGCATTGGGATGTCATGTACATTCTTTGTGTGTCATTTTAAGGGTATACCCTTCTAAAAAAAAACATCTTAAACCAGTCTAAAATGGTTTGCAGGTCTTAGCTGGTTTAAGCTTGTCTTAACTGGTTTAAGTTGGTCTTCAAACTCTTACCTTCTGAGAAGTGCCAAAACCTCTCTAAAACCAGCCAAAAGACCAGCCTGACCAGATGGGAGACCAGTTAAGACCAGTGAACCAGCTTAGGCTGGAGAAGGGTTAGCATTAATCCAAAATTATGATGTCTCCCGACCCTTAAATTTTTCCCTCAGCATATAGTAAAATCCAAGATGATGTACACTACCCAATATATGGTATTTGTCCATCATTTACAACTTTAGGTATTTTGTGTGACCTTCATTTCTCTACACCCCAAAACACTGAAATTGTGTTTCTCTAGGGCATTCACTCTAAAATTATTTCTCATTTTGACCAAAGTCCTGACACTGTCATTATCATAAATTCAAGAGAACGAGGTAGGGAATGAGACAGAGAAAGTGTAAGCTTGTTCATAAATGCTAAATGACGAAATGCTGGAGGTGTGACAGCAGAAAATTACACTCAAAAGATCATGACCACCAATATACACTTCCATTCTTTTCAGAAAAATAATTCTGAGGTGCCTTTATGAGCACCAGTGATGTGTCCAATTTGATTTGATATGCTTTGACATGTTCAAGGCTGTGTAAAGCATGAGAGCGATAAAGACAGAGAAAGAGTGGTACACAAATATCACACTCTAAACACAGCAAAAGACACTGACATATGGCTTTAAAAACTAAGGTTCTCACAAGAGTTTCCCTTCAAAATTAACATTTTAGAAGCATTTCATGTCTGTTAAGGTTTGCAATCTAAAAAGCAAATTCCAGACACAATGTACAAACACACACACACACACATACACACATCCCAAATTAATCAGCTTTTATTAGGCTACTGACTTGACTAAGTCGTACACAGACTTTAAAAATGTATCAAAACTACTTTTCATCTCTTTAAGGGTAAAACTTTTTAATGAGGGGAAAAATGTTTGAGTGTGACTGCTTCTTTGTCACAGCTAGTCCCTGAAGCAATAATATAATGTAACAGGTCATACTGTATATTTTATACAAATTAAACACAAGTCAGCTGTATTACTTCGGAAATAGTTTCTGTCCTTTTTAATAGGTCTGATCCATTCTTTTCATTTCCTAGAGGAGTTCATCTCTCCACTCAGCATCAGCATTTATTCTCTAAATATATTTGACATTTTTATTACAGTACCTCACTAAAGCAGTAAAATTACATTGCATGTTGTTAGAGTATATACACCGATCAGCCACAACATTAAAACCACCTGCCTAATATTGTGTAGGTCCCCCTCGTGCAGCCAAAACAACGCCAACCCGCATCTCAGAATAGCATTCTGAGATGCCATTCTTCTCACCACAATTGTACAGAGCGGTTATCTGAGTTACCATGCACTCTTAAAGATTTTCCCATCAAAAAACAGTGAAGAAATGGCAGCAGGGTTGCCAGCATGTTACTGTAAAATTAACGGTGTCTTGCTGTTGCTGAAATTAACAGCTATATACTGTTTTTACAGCAACAGTATACAACTGTAATTTAGCAGCATATAACTGTCAAATTACATACTATCTACTGTTGCTGAAATTTACAGCTATGTTTCCAGCATGCACTGCGGCATGAAGAAATTACTTTGATTTTTTAATATGTACTAGTTTATTTTGATGTTGTTTTTGTTGTAGTCTAAGTTACTTGGATTTTAATGTTCAGCTCTTACTTATTTACGTAAAAGTATGTTTGTTAATTGTCACCACTGTTGCGTTTTGTATGCTGAGAGTTGATATCTGTGTGTCTTGATAACAACTCGAGTTATGCTGTAAATTCATCAAAAAGATCAAACACTCAATTTGCTGATATAATTTCGCTGAAATATCCTTTATTGTTTTTGCTTTTATGTGTAATGCATCACTATTGCCACATATAGTGCCATTTGCAAGGTAGGATCAGACATTCAGGCTGACCATAGGTTTTGTCTTCCAAGTAGCACAGTGCAACAACTTGTCTTTTACTTAAACATAAATTGACTGGCTGGAAGAACATAATATAATAATAAAGAAGGTCCAAGGTGCCAACTCAAGAGATCACTAATCACCATAATAGTGACTTCAATCAAAACACAACTATTGATAACAAAACAACAACACTATTAAACTAAGACTTCTATTAAGTCTGAACAAATAATTTTGTACGTGTTTTTTTATTTATTTATTTTATTTATTTTTTTACAATTTTTTGTAGCTCCAATGCATTTGCCAAAGCATACATACTTATTCAAGCGCAAAGGCTTATGGGTATTTCACCATTATAACCCACAATTCAGTGCTATACTGTTATTTTACTGTGTACAGATGGTTGTTGTTTTTTTTTCATAAATAATACACTGTTCAATCCTGGCAAAATTGTACATTTAATATGTACATTGCTTCTAAGGTTGATTTTTTTTTTTTATTATTTGGCTTCTCATTAGACAGACAAGTGAAGGCTGATGTGAGATGATAAAGAACAGAGGTGTTGGTCAGAAACATCATAAACACTAACCATGTTCCACAAACTAAAATTTTCATGGGTGGGGGTTAAAATATACGTTTCAAAATGTCACTATAGCTTTCACCAAAATGATATCATGATTTTAAATGTTCATATTCCCTAATGCCTTGCACAGAACAGCTATTTACCGTAAAACTAGTCACTTCACAGTGAGCCTGCTCTTGATCTCCCTGAATGCAACATTTTTAACAGCAAACTACTGTATTTAAGAATCACAGTAGATTGCTGTAGGAATTTGGCCGTAAATTTACAGCAATTTTTTACAGTGTGGTTTTAATATTGTGGCTGATTGGTGTGTGTGTGTGTGTGTGTGTGTGTATATCTATCTATCTATCTATCTATCTATCTATCTATCTATCTATATATATATATATATATATATATATATATATCATATACACTGTATTTATAATTATTTATAAGAGGATTTTATGGGGAAATGTCTTGTAATATACAAAAACCATTTGGTGTTTCAATCTTAATAAATGATTAATAGTGTAAATAATGGAATAATGCTGTTTTGTGTATTTATATAATGTACATTAAAAACAATTT